>NC_143445.1:5015000-5122500 GCF_987193195.1 Phasianus colchicus
GAGGGGATGCACCCCCTCCGACCCCCCCCCCCGACCCCCCTCGTTGTTTGCACGTATCCTCCTCCCGCAGCCGCCGGCTTTCCCCAAGGGGTTCCGAGCGGAGCCCGCAGCGGTGCGGGACGCGGTGCGGGGCGGTGCGGAGCCACCCGGTGCGCACCGTCGGGGTTCGGAGTTGCGGGACGGGCACCGCGTTCACACCGAGAAGCGAACAACGCCGGATTGCCTTCATTCCGAACGGCTTTGTTCAACCAACGAAAAGGTTCGACGAGGTAAAACCCTACCGGATACACAAGCTTTTGTTTTTCCTTCCCAAGACATCGCGAAAACGTATTTAAATGACCATCATTTTTATTATTATTATTCGCTTTTCCGTTATTAGTAGTATTAGTATCAGCATCGTTCATTTGTTTTGTACAATTCTACCGCCTGACTTCATACCTGACGCTCTGCCTAAAGTAAACTTAGATCTAATCTCACTGGATCACACAAATTTAAGGACTATCTGTTTTAAATTAAGCAAACACTATCATATGTTTTAAATATAAATGCTTCTCTCCCTCTGTTTTGCTTTTTTTTTCTTTTTTTTTCTTTTTTAACTTTGAAGAGCCTTTTCCCGACACGAAAAGCAATTTCTTATTTTCCCGAGTAGTGCGTGGTGGCAAAATATATAGAGATTTATATATATAACACAGCCGCTCTCGTCTTTCAATGTGCAAAAGGAAAACAACACCCCCCCCCAAAAAAAAAAAATCATCAGAGCAGGACCGGGACATCCCAAAGTCACATCCAAGTGCCGTGAGACCATGGAGAACTCAGAGACGTTCAGGGAATAAATAAAAATCACCGCCTCTCTCTTATTTTTTTCCCCCCTCTTTGTCCCAGAGGGGCAGTTCGAGGTTCGCGCTTCTTTTTTTTTTCCTTTTTTTTTTTTTCTTTCTTTTTTTTTTTCGTATTTTCTGAGTTGTTTGTTTGTTGTTTTCTTTTTTTTTTTTTATCTGTTTTTGTTTTTTTTTTTTTCCTGTTTCGTTTTAAAACACATTTACAACTCGATGCCTGGATCCTATCCGTTCCCGCTGTTGCAGGTTCTACACCCCTCCCACCCCCACCCCGGGGCCCTGGGGCAACTCCCAGCATCTCCGCTTCCCCCCCCCCCGGGCGCATCCGCGGCTGTCCGGGCTGCAGAGTCCTGGCTTCGGGAGGCTCCGGCGGGGTTTTATATACATGCACACGGAGGAATCCCGGTCCGGCCGGCTCCCCGAGGTGGGGGCCGCCCGTAGGGTTGTGGGCGGGTGTTACATAGCAGTCGCGTGTGCTGAAGAATAGGGGTCTATGCCAGTCTTGGTCATGCCCGGGAATAATATGTAGGCAACCGGAGGCTGCAAACTGGAGGCCGACCAAGCGGTACAGTTACACGGCACCACGTAGCCCGGGTTGGTCGGCGAGGGGTGGGTGTGGGTGTGTTGGCTGGGGCAGCTCAGGCTGCCGAACGCCCCGTTCTGGTATCCCAAGGTGGAGGCGTAGGGCAGGGTGCCGGTGGCCAAGGTGTGAGGAACCTCGGTCATCTTCTGAATGGCGCTGGAGCTGAATTGGCTGGGGTCAAGTAAGGAGTAAGGTGCTGAGGTGGGGGGCAGGAAAGCCCTGGCCTTCTCCGGGGAGCTCAGCAGCGAGTCAGTGGCCCCCACGGGAAGCCCGGCGGCCTTTAAGGGATCGGTTTCCCCCAGGTAAGGCAAAGGGAAGACATACCTGTCCTTTTTGAGCAGGTTCTTGGGCTTGCGCCGGGGCCGGTACTTGTAGTCGGGGTGTTCCTTCATGTGCTGCGCCCGCAGCCGCTTGGCCTCGTCGATGTAGGGCCGCTTCTCCGCTTCGGAGAGCAGCTTCCACTCCGCTCCCAGCCGCTTGCTGATTTCCGAGTTGTGCATTTTGGGGTTCTCCTGGGCCATCTTGCGCCGCTGGCCGCGGGACCAAACCATGAAGGCGTTCATGGGGCGCTTGATGTGATCGCTGGGTTTGGACATGCTGCGGGCGGACGGGCGGGCGGCGGGACGCGGCGGTGCGGGGCGCTCTGCGGGCACCGCGAGGAGGAAGAGGAGGAGGAGGAGGAAGAAGAGGCGGCCGGGGCAGCCGGAGGAGCTCCAGGCGCGGGCTCAGCTGATCATCACAGTCCTCCGCCGACGCCGTCCCCGCCGGGAGCCGCGCCGGGGCGGGGCGCGGGGAGGCGCGGAGCGGTGCGGAGCGGAGCGGCCCGCGGGGAAACGCGGGGCGGCCCGCGGGGCCCGGCGGGCGGCTAGGCGGGCGGCGAGCCGCCGGGCACAGCTGCGGGCCGGCGGTGGGGACGCGGAGCGGCGCGGGGCAGTTCAAAGGCGAGGGGCTGCGGCGAGCGGGCTGACATAGTGGCAGGGCGTTCACAGCGCGGCTGGGCGCCCAATCAGCGCGGAGGGGGACCAGCTTAAAAAGAGAGGGAGAGAGGAAGGGCGAGAGGAAGAGGAGGGGAGGGGACAGGGGAGGGCGGAGGAGGAGGAAGAAAGGAGGGGAAAGGAGGACCCCCCCTCCCCGCGCCCTTCCACCAGCGCGCAGATTAAAGGGAAGGCTTTGTGAGTTGCCGCGCTAACAGCGAGCGGAGCGGGGTGGGGGGAAGGCACCGGGACCCCCGGGATGCGGGGACCGAGGGTGCCGGGGTCCCGAGACCCTCCGACGCCGTCGGGGCTGAGAGCACCGCGCTCCGCAGGGCCGAGTCCGTTCCCCGCTGCCAATTCCCCCGCTCCGCAGCCCCGCTTAACCTCGGGAGCCGGCCCGCGTCCCGGCTCGCTTTGAATAATTGCCTGCCTTCCTCTAAACGCCCGTAGGGAAAATATTTATTAAATGGAAACAATTGTTCCGAATCCCGACGGGGGCCGCGTTTGTTCGTGGCTTATTGGTTTTGAGCACCTGCTCGGTTAACAAACCTGCTCCGAACTGTCCCCGTCGGGTCGCCCCTTGCCCCGGTGCGGAGCTTTCCGGCCGCTCTACGGCTAACGGGGGAAGAAACGAGATGCGGGCCGGGCGGGGGGCTCGGACGGGGCCGGCGGTGGGATCCGCAGCCCTCAACCTCCGCGCTCCCCCCGCCGACCCCCGGAGGCAACTTCGGCTCCCGCCGGAGCGGCCCCCGCTCTGCCATTAGCGGTTGTTCGCTACCCCGGAGTAGTAATAAGAATAACAACAACGATAATGATAACAATATCATCAACCACCCTCGGTTATTTCCTGCTTTTTCTTTTTTTTTCTTTTTTTTTTTTTTCCCTCCTTCCCGCTCTCAATAAATGACTTTCATTTCCCCGTGTGCGTGCGGGGCCGGGGAGGAGGAGGAAGAGGAAGAGGAGGAGGAAGAGAAGGAGGAGGAAGAAGATGGGGACACGGTTTAGAGACCGTTCACCTGGACGAGGCCGGCGGGACGGGAGACTTTGTGGTTGCCACCACCCGCATAGTTCCAGCGGCTTTTTTCGTTGCGTTTAGAAATGCACTGGAAATTTCTCAGCCCCATTCCTATAAAGCAGGGGCTGCGGTTCGGGCTCCCCCCTTTCTTAACCCCCGGTACGGGGGAAACCCACGGGGAAACCCCTCCAACCCCTTCTCAAGGTGAAGTCCCACAAGCTTCTCCCCCAGCATCCCAGCAGACACTCTCGAGGACCCGCGACAAAAAAAGGGGGTTGCAGAGGCCCCTTCCCCCCGGATTTCCCCCCTTAGGAGTGCCCACAACGTTACCCCTTCGGGCAGCTCCGTGCCACACGTGGCCCCGACGGGGAGGGATCAGGGATGGTATGTGAGGGCGACGCGAATGGGAACTGCTTTCCCCCCCCCCGCCCCCCCACCCACCCGTGGGAGCAGCCCTCGTGTATCGTGTTTTCCCCTCCTCCGTTTAAAATACAAAACTACCTTTGTTTTCATTGCTTATTCTCGGATACTTCGAGGAATGGGGGCAAGGGGGGGGGAGGGGGGGGGGGGAAGCGGAATATATACATCATTTGTCATCCCATGTGCAAATTGAACCAGGGAAACCTGGCGCTGTTTGCCAAAATCCGGCTCGTTCGGAGGGGAGCGATGGCTCTGCCCGCTCCCAAAAAGTCTTCCCGAGCTTCGCAATATTAACGATAAAAAACAGGCAGATCAGCTTCCATTGGCTGCTACCTTCGCCGCGATGCATCGCTCCGATCGGGAGCTCGGGGCGTTTCGGGTTGGGTGGTGTTCATCACCATCCTATAGAAGTTAAAAGAGAGAAAGAGAGAGAGGAAAAGCAAGATTTCCTGCGAGGTGCTGATGCCCCAATCCTTAAACACTCCCATTGGTAACAACCCGCCTCTCCTGGCAGCAGAGCGCCTGTTGCATCCCCCAAGGAGATTCGGGGCTTTTGGGGAACTTCGCAGCAAGCAGCAGCGATTTCCAGGGCGATGCCACATTGTTTAAACATCAAAACGAAAAGCGCAATTACGAATGACATCATCGTAACGCAGAAAGATAAGAAGATGCTGATATGGAAACGTTACAATTGTATTCTCGGTGGGAGTTCATTCGGAGTAACTTTAAATTCGAGGGGATCGCGGAGCCTGAAATGTGACAGCGGCACAAACAGAGCGGTGCTTCTGCCTTCATCCTCATCCTCCTCCTCCTCGCAGCAATCCCGGTTGGGCACTGCTGAAATGGCCCGAAGTGGCACAGCAGTTCCAACTTGAAAGTGCCCAGACCTAAAATTTAATTGCTGGAGGATAATGGATCACGAAAGAATGTTTTTCTTCCTGTCTGTGCTTCGGGCATTGGGCAAAAGGAGGGGATCTGAAACCGAAAGGAGCGCATTTTGGAGAGCCTTTCAGAGCGGGTGCTGCCCGTGTCACAGCCCCGCTGCCATTCCCTCTGGCAGCAGCACTCAGTGCCTATGTATGGAACGAGCTCGGTGCCCAGGCTGAATATCGAGGCAGTTTTCATCCCTATTTGATTATTTTTTCTTTACATGCAAATGCATAAGCAAGTTTCTTCACGCACGTGCCACATATTGAAACAGATCCATTTCCTCACAAGCCATCACATAATATATACACACTTCTTCATATTCGTGTGTAAAATATTTGCACATGCATTCACTCTTGCTCAGCACCTCCCAGCCTTGAGGAACAACACTCATAAAAAAGGGGGCACACAGAGTTACATGGGTGCAGCCCTATCTATAGGCAGGTGTAAGGGAGCAGGTCACCACCTCATGCTTTAGGCAGGGGGATGGATGTGTCAGACCTCATCAGCCCCAATCTTCATCCTCACACCAGCCAACAGGAGGTGGGAAGAAACCACATTCTCCAGGAGGATAATCACTACAAAAAAATACAGATTCCTCTCAGCTCCAATAATGAGCATCAGCTTTACACTCTGAAGCTGAAGAGTTTGCAGCCCCATCCAAACTTCATTTTCATTCTGCTCTTTCCACCCGGCTGTGATGCTGCACAATTGGCAGCGAGCACCCTGTCCCTTATTACAGTGCTGGGTGTTTTTAGCAAACACTTCTCCCACAGGTGATATGCTCATTATTTTCCAAACTTGGTGATGATTCTATTTCTTCTGCAGCCCTCTTTTTTTTTTTTTTTTTTTAAACATAATAAGGAGAACAATTCACGTTTTCAGACCAGAGGATATCACCCCAGAGAACCTCTATTGCTGTACCAGAACAAGGTGACACATGAATGAGTCCAATGCAGCTTGCTGTCTCCTGACAGCCCCTGAGAGGGGGAATATCCCAACAGGGCTGCCTTACAACATGACTTTAAACTGAATTACAGCAGGCTGCAAGGACTAGTATGGCCCCAATGCTCTGAGCCACAGCCAGTGGGCACCACTTGGGTTACCAGTGCAGTGTGTAGCACCACAGGGGCAGAGAGCACCAAAGCTGCCTGGGATAAGCTCCAAAAGTCCTCAATCACAGTCCCTGCTGAAGGGAATGGGGGGGGTCTTCATGTGCTTCCTCTGCATCAAAGACAACAGGTGGGAGAGTTGAGATCCTCTCTGAAATAGAAAGGACATTCACTGTGGCCTCTCATGTAAACCCAGTGCTCAGCACAGAGCTGACATCCCAGATATTCCGTGGCTGGAAAGCCTCAGTCCTTGTTCATCCCTTACTCTGTGCTGCTGACAATCTGAGCTCAAAAGTGCAGAGCAGGCTGGTAAAGAAAGGGGTATCTTTTATTGGAGCAACTGATACAGCCAGGAAAGATACATAAAATCACAGACAATCTCTCTCTCAGGCACACGAGCTCTGGAACACAAGCAGCAACTTTCAAGGAAAGCACCAAAGCTGAACTGTTTACCTTGAGTCCTTGCTGGGAGTCTGACACCCCATTGGTGGTAACACAGCCCTCCTCCCTGCTGCAGGAAGCAGGATTGTCCTTAGTGACATTCTAGGCATGGAGAAACCCAGGGGGCTGGATGAGGGCTTGAGGTGGGGGGGGAACTGACCACCAGGGTTCAGCTTGTGAGATGAGCTGAGCAGTAGAACTTCTGGGTTACTGACATCAGTCTAAAGATGCTCTGTCACATCCAGCTGCTGTGTTCTGCAAACAAATGCTCAGAAGTGTTGTTTTCCCATTATTATTCTCAAGCAGTTAAGTCATCATAGAATCACAGAATGATTTGGGGTTGGAAGGAATCTTACAGCCCACCCAGTTCCAGTCCCTCCCACGGGCTGCTTCCCCACCAGCTCAGAGTCACTCATGTTAGAAAAGACCACTAAGATCACATAGCCCAACCATCAGCCCATCACCACCATGCCCACTAAACCACATTTCCAAGTGTCACATCTATCCTTTTCAAGGCATCAAACAAGAACCAGGTTCTTCCCACACGCACTGATGGGGCACTTCAGTTGGACATATTCATCCAAACACAAAGCTGTGAGCAGATAGCACTTAAGACCTGTCAAAGATCCAAACAGCAAAAAATTTCTCTTGTTACAGAGACTCCATATTTCTTTTCCCCACTCACACAACTGCTCTCAGCATCTCCAGGTGAAGCTACAGGTGTGGGTTAGGATACTGTAAGCACCAAAGGCCATTTGTTGACACACTCCCAGTACAAAGATTGGGCTCTAAGAACACTGATAGCCAAGCATTGTCTATCAGAGCCCTGAAGAAATCATCCACTGTGTGATCCAAAATAACCTGGGTAGCCCCCAGATCAGTCAGGGAGGTTTTACGTGTTGTTGAGATCCCAAATTGCTGGAGATGACCACAGTAGTCAGAGATGCTCCATGGCAATAAGAGCTGATCAGTAGATGCTCATCCACCTCAAATCCAAGACCCTCAGTAGACCACTGGCTGCAGATACCATCTGTCAAACACAGCTTTGGACTGAAATGGTGAAACAAAAACAGTCAGAACGATGCCCACAGCTCACACAGGACAGTTGCCTCAGCTGCCACACTCTGGTGGGGACACTGATGATGGGTCCCCATCAGTGACAAGGGAGGTCTCCAGCATTCACTCTTGGGCTGCAGAAGTTGTTCCTCCTTTGGAGCAGCAGGGCTGTGGCCCTCAGCCATGCCATGAGCATCCTACCTGGGCATCATACAAACCTCCTGCCCAGTCAGGATGTGAAACTGATGTACAGAGCCAGCAGAGAGGGGAAAGAAAGAAAAAAATCACTGCTGGACTCCAAAACACATCAAGCAGATCAGCAAAGTGCTTGAGTAGAGAAGATCCCCAATGCCTTGGGGATCCAGCCTAGATGGAGGACATAGCCTTATTTGGACAGAAAAACTGCTGCAAGATAGATACAACAACTAGAAACAGGATCTGG
Organism: Phasianus colchicus; assembly: GCF_987193195.1. Taxonomy (NCBI): domain Eukaryota; kingdom Metazoa; phylum Chordata; class Aves; order Galliformes; family Phasianidae; genus Phasianus; species Phasianus colchicus. Next base: position 5,022,807 of record NC_143445.1, read on the forward strand.
TGTTGCAAAAAGTGGTGCTGGCTTGTTTTCTGTGTGCCCTCTCCCACCCTGCCCAGCCCTACTCATTATGCTGTGGCATCCTGACTCCAGCCTCAGCCTCCTTGGCAAACACATCCCCATGCAAAAAAAAAAACCCAACTTTGGGGAAGTTTTAAGAAGTAGTTTGGGGGGGATGGTACAGATTCTATGATCATGGCTGGAGGAAATTATTATATTTTTAATTGAATTTTGTGTGTTATGCTCAGATACTACAGTAGTGGGTCCTTTATCAATTGTTAACACGAATACTAATGAATACTAATGCTAATCATTTGTTTCTGGAAACAAATGCACAGATATTTGATGGAAAAGTCTCTCTGAATTTTAACGCTAGAAATAATGAAATGCATCAGAATCCTGTGGTGCCAGCAGACAAAAATCCTACAGTTACAATATGGTGACACAGAATGTGAGATATGGAGGAGTCATCGCCCGCATTTATGTAGCTTGCTCCACAAGTAATGCCTCCTATTTATTTCCATGCAAAAGACAACAGCCACAGAGAACACTATTTGAAAGAGCAAGTTCTCAGCTGCAAAACACTGTTTTTCCACATAGTCACCACCGTTAGGTCTGCATTTTCACTAGTGATTAACATATGGGTGGAAAGGTGCAACCCCTACCGCCATACTGCCAACACCTGCCTATGATGCTGTGAGCCAACATGATAAAATAGGAAGCATCAGTTTTGTAGGAGCCCTTGTAGCAACTGATGCAGTCATACCAGGGCCCAGATATTGTTCTCTCACCACCCCTGAAGGCAACCACCCTTGCCCAGGCAAGAGGAGCAGCCAAAGGTTCTCCTCCAGGGTCCATCCTATAGGGCAGGACTTGGCACATCCACACCAGAGCAATGCTCCCCGCTTGACTTGCATGGAGCCCATCTCTCCAGCAGCTACTGGCTCTTAACAAGGTTGGGAGATGAAAGCAAGCTTTATTTTCAGCCACTTACCCCAAATGGGAAGGCATGTTGCTAACCCTTTCCTAACCCTCCAGATAGGGATTTTGTGGGGAATAATTTCGCCAGCAGGAGATTCCAGAAACTGCAATTAACAAAAGACTTGGATGAAACATGCCTTATATCTTGTTCCAGATTCAGTCACAGAGGTTTATACAGGGGTGGGGGAAGGCAAACGCTTAAGAGAGGGCTTGCTTTGGAGCACACCCAGTCTGCAGCACCTGCAAATTTCACCCCCAGGATAAATAACTGAGATATCTCCGTCACTCGGGGCTGCTCAAATTATTCATAGCAAATAAATTACCAGGTGCATTCAGTCTGTTGTTCACCCCTCCTTCCTTTTCCTACACTCTCATGAATCACTTGGAAATAGATTCTGATTTCTGCAAGAGTGTCTATTAGTCATAATAAAGAGACGTGGCACAGTTCATGTGAACACATGTGGCCAATGGGCTGTCAGCAAGTAGTTGTTACAGATCTGGTACCTCCACCTGACTGGTGATTCAGGGTGTTTGCTACTGCTTCCAAGCCCTACTTGGTGATTTTTTGTTTTTAAATCCTTTTTAGTGAGGGATGGGAGTGAAGAGGGAGGACCATGGAGATGCCCAGCACAAGCACACTCTGCCAGGCAGGAATCCCTCACACCTCTCACAAACATGGAATCCTTAATATTGGAAAAGGCCCTTCACATCCCCAAGTTCAACCCCAACCCACCCCACCATACCCACTGACCACATCCCTCAATGCCACATCTCCATGGCTCTGAATACCTCCAGAAATGGTGATTCCCCACCTCCACATGCAGCTGTGCCAACGTACATATGAGCAAAGAGTTGGGATAGAGGTCCTCCTGCATCTCCATGAACCATCACACCAAAGCAATACATTCTGTTCCTGGGTAGATATATGGATATAATATATGGATATACAGATTATATTATATATATATAAATATAATCCATATATCCATATATCTCCATACACCAGCAGCTTCATGCCTGGTCACCAAGAAGCTATGCAGCACAGAGGACCAGCCTCATTGTTCTATCTGAGCCCCTGCAAGTCTGCCCTAACAAATAAGCATCTCATGCTTGTCCCAGTGGACATCCAGGATCCCAGTGGTCACAGAGGGAGAGGAAACTTGTTACTGTTAGAACACAATTTGCACTGTATACAAATGGAGAGTTAAGGGGACGTGGGTGGGAAGAGAGGAGGAGAAGGAGGTGCTGTGTCTGGACTTCCTCCACCACGGTCAGGTTGCAGGGGATGGGAGACTTGTTTGATTACCAGCCAAACAATGAGCAGCACTATTCAAACACATCCAATTACTGTTGTTATTCAGTGGGCAGAGGCCAACACGAGAATGAAAATGCAGAAGGAGCAGAGAGGTCTTCGCCTGGGAAAGCGTGTAGGAGCCTTGTAACACTCTGCTCTGAAAAGGGATTTAATCAACAGCGACAAATTTGCAGGGTGAGGAGAGAGAATGAGTGCATTGTGCACAGCACTGACTTTTCACACTTCCTCCAACACAGGGCATGCTGATAACCCCCCAGCCATCACCTCCCCCAGGAAGGACTGAAATCAGGCTGCCCCATGCATTTAAACCCAGCCCAGGGCCTTTATCCAAGAAAAACATCTCAGTTTCCCTCTGATGCACTGATTCTGTTGTGATCCGATGGCTTCTGGATATCAAACCATCTCCCAGCCCTACCAAATGTGGGTCAGAGAGGCCACTCTGCTGTTTTACCAACCTGCTTGCTCCTCTTCCATGGCAGCCCTGCTTGGTGTTGGTTTTCACGTGGCTTCCTGCACTGGTAGATCACAGAACCAGAGAATGGTTTAGGTTGGAAGGAACCTGTGGAGGTCACCTGCTCCAAACTCAAAACGTCAGGTTTTAAGACCAAAGCAGCTGCTGTTGCACAGTTTTACCAGAATAAAGGTAGCTTTGTGCCACATGAGCTCAGTGCCTCCCTTCAGGCTGCCATGGTACAAGCAAGAATGTAAGGACACATCACATCCTCAGTCTGAAGCTCATCCTGCTCTCTATCTACTAGCATCACTCATTTTTCCATCCTTTGGAGTCCCCAGGTAACAGCTGAGTGCCATCAGAAAGGGCTCCTCAAGCCTCTCAGTATGGAGGACATCCACAGTGCATGAGGTTGGGGCCCCAAAGTGAGGAGTCTCCCTATTAAGATAAAGCAGAGCTCAGTTTCATTTCTGCACATACGTTGCTTTTCAGAGTTGGGTTCCCAAAACAGACTCCAAATATTAAGAGGGGAAAAAAAAAAAAAAAAAAAAAAAAAAAGAAGGAAATCTTCCTTCTTGTGTGGGTTCTTCTCACCAGCTCCTGATGTTGGAAGCATCCCAACACATGGCTCCCACAGGGCTGAAGGTGCTGATGAACCCTGGGGGAAGGCAGCCTGGCTGTGCCAAGCCAATCCCCGCACTGCCCCAACACGTGTGTGAGCAGAGTATTTTCACCAGTTTACAGCTCAGGATTCTTTTCCATTTAGTCAGTCCTGGTTGAGCATTTGATCACTTACTGACAGGAACCTCAGCCCAAAGCCCTTCCCTCTGATTCATGCAATGCCTGCCAGGCCTGCATTGGGCTGTCTGGGTCACATGCATTCACTCCTCCCAGGCAGGACCTCAGGATCAGAACCAAAGTAGGATGGGAACAGCCAAGAGCACAGGGAGGACAGAATTCCAGGGAATTCAGCACCTTGACCCCATTATTTTGCTCCTGGGAGCTGATCCCCCTGCACTAACTGGAGAGGATGAGCAGAGCCAGTTTGAAATGAAAGAACTCCTGGTTGAGTTCCTCCAGCCAAGTCAACCTGGTGGCTCCAGCATGAAGGCTTATGATGCTTCCAGTCAGAGTGGCTTTTCATATATTCGTCCTTCCTCCAAAATTTGGGGTTAATTTATATAGCCCTAGATTGATACTATAATGGCATCCTGTTTTGTTTTCTTCCTTTTTTTTTTCCCCCTTGAGAACTTGCCTAATTTCTAAGGCAAGGGTTTACAAAGATGCTGCCCCTTCCTTCCCCCCCCCCCCCCGTTGCTGTCACACAACACTTGTATTTCAAGCCCTATTCCCTTGGAAGGACTTCTTATTCTAATGCAGCAAATTTCAAGGATGCAAATTCATTTTCTGTTTCCCTTGCAAAACAGGAATATTTCTCCTGTGGAAATTTTCCATTAAAAAAAAAAATAACAACAACAACCAAAGCACGAGCAATATTCCACCTTTTGGAACCTGAAATAGATCTGGAGCCGTGCCTGAGGAAAAAGGGGGGGGGAAAGGAAAAGAGGAATGGCATAGAATACCTTTATAAAACACCCTCACTCCCACAGGGTGCAGCATGGGCAGGTCCTGGCTGCTCTGAAATAGCTCTGTGCCATTGGAGTGAGAGGACCAGATCGCAGCCTGCCTCACTGATCAGCACCAGGGGAAGGGCAGCCAGCAGGGAAACCCTATGGAGGGAGAGAGGTTGGGGTGCTCTGCCTGGGAATGCAGCCATTGGATGGCAGGTTGAGGAAGTAGAGAGGAATCCTAAAGCTTTCATTAGAAGAGTGCAAATCACTGTTAAAAGCTCTCCCCTCTCTGACCCCCATCCAAAAGTGGCTAATCCAGCCTGGCTGCCTTCAGATTTGATCTTTGTGCTCAAGCGTAGCTGAATCCAACTGGAAACAAAGCAACCACTCCCTTGATCCAAAAGGTCTATCTGACCTCCTTATTTCTGTATGACCAGAAGTGGCCCTAGAAGAATCATAGGATCATTAAGGTTGGAAATGCTGCTAAGGTCAACAACTCCAACTATCAACCCATCCCCACCATGTCCATTAAACTACATCACTCAATGTGACAGCTATCCTTTTCTTGAACACTTCCAGGGACAGAGGCTCCACCACTTCTCTGAATTGCCTGTGCCAATGCCTCCATATTCTTTCAGAGAAGAATTTCTCCCTAATACCCAACCTGGTATCCAAGAAAAAGGTGCAGGTAACCTAGTCTGCATTAGCCAGGATGGGATCTCTGAACCATAAGGAACATTGTTTCAGTGCTGTGGATAAGGATGCCAAACCAAACTGGATCCAGGACCATGGGCATCACACCTCCAGCAGTGCCATGCAATAGTCACCAGGAGAAGGTGACCATTTCTAATGGGCACAAGCAGAATGAAGCAAGATGCTCGTGAGGGGCACAGGAATCAGGCCTTTTCTTTGGCTGTGGGAGCAGATGCAGTAACACCTGAGTTTTTCATGGATTTTCCACCACAGCAGGAAAAGCTAACAAGCTGTGGCTTTCCTGCTGTTAAACTGGTTGCTGTGTGGTGGGTGCAGAGCTGCCTTGGGGCTGGGACATTCCATATCCCATGGGATGAGGGACAGCATGTTTCCTGCTTGTATCTGCACAGAAGCCTTAAAAATCCATTTTAAAGCTTAATGCATAGTGGGGACAAGTGAGGTGGGAACTGCTTTCCTGCTTTTTCCCTGCTCACCAAGGAGACTCAGCCTGGCTCTTATTGTGCCCAGTAGACCCACATTACCTCCTGCCATTAAGAGCGTGCAGCTATAGGGTCCCCAGGGAGGACATAAGGGAGACACAGGAAAGAGTTAATAACAGATTGCAACGACCAGAAAGATCAACGTGATGGAACAGTGACACAAGAGGTGCAATGACAAAGTGACCAGCACAATGGAAAAGTGTTACAAAGAAAACTGCTCACCTGTCTCTGAAGATCTAGGCTTGCAATAGAAACTCCACAAGGGAGGGATCTCCAACCAGAGATCCTTCCCCAGTGGCAGTCAGCCCTTAAATGAGGTCTAAGATGGGTGCAGCCAGGCTCCACCCCTTCCAGTCACACAGTTAAATTGCCTTCACCTGTGCTCCCAGGGCTGACTGGCTCCTTTCCCCAGGTGCTCAATCAGTGGGTCAGGCCTGGACTCAACAGTTCCCATACATAGATAAAATGTGAGCATGTTGCCGTGACAAGAGTGTGAAGCAAGGATGCTCCATGTGCTGGGACACCTCTGGTCCCTTCTCTGAGGGTGTTCAGCCCCAGAGCATTCTCAGGGCTGCTCCTTTCCCACTCCATCTGCTCAGACCATGGCAGAAGGAAGACGTCCCTCACATTAAAATCCATCTGACTCCGTGTCTCGAGTCCTCTTCTTATTTATTTCCATCTGGGTGACACGGCTGATCTCCTGCTGCACTTCAGCCTGTTTTCCTCGTCCTTTTTAGAGACTCTTTAATACTTTGTATTGTTCGTGTTTTATTTTATCTTCTTATTTATTTCCCTCTAACGCCGACCTTCTTTCATCTCCCTAAGACTTTCTCCCCCCTCCCTCCGCTCCTGCCTGAGTCTCCTTTTAGCTTCTTATTCTTCGCCGTAAGCCCCCGTTCCCTCTCTCTCCTTGTACCGGATCAGTGTAGGGGCTTCATGCTTGTCACCCAGCCCGGCTCTGCTCGGCTCCCTCTGCCCAGGAGAGGGCACTGGCGCAGCAGCCCAGCGCTCCTCACTGCAGCCTCCATCTACTCGCATTTTCATTTATTTTTTTATTTTCCGGCTCCTCCCCGCGGATGAGCATTCACTCTTCCAACCCTCTCTTTTCTTTTCTTTCCCCCCGCATTTTTGTTTATTTTCCTCCCTCTTTTTTTCTTTTTTTTTTCCCTAATTCCCCTCCCCCCCCCAAAAAAAAAGAACTTTTCCTCATTTCCTCTCCTTCCTCCCTCCCACGCTGAACTCCTCATCTGCAAGTCCTCTTTTTAGGCCCAATGCCATCACCAGAGCTTGGGGTGCTCAGTGCTCTCCCCATGCCCTCCCTACACCTCCTTCTCCCACTCCCGCAGCACCCAAACCCCCCCATCCATTCAACCATCGCTTCCCCAGTGCCAATGGGAAGGAGGCAGACCCTGTGCTTCTGTGAGTAAAACACTGCATGGAGCCTAAAAATAGCTGCCGTGCGTCTGAGCTGCGTCAGCAGAGCTCAGTTTCTGAGTGCAATGCTTCTCCAGGGAGGAGGCACCCTTGCTTGGCTGTACATTGGCTCCAGGTGCTCCTTGTTTCGGATCCCTTCACTGGCAAGGGAAGGTGAAGGTTTCCCTATCTGCCCAAATTCAGCTGGGAGGTGCAGGAGGACATTCTGCTTTCCTCAGGTGTATATATCTATATATATTTAGTTTTTTTTTGCAAACTTGCCTTTGTCAGAACATTTTTGTTTTGTCTTTCATTGGATGTGGCTCTGGGCAGCCTGGTCTGGTGGTTGGTGACCCTGCACATAACAGGGGGGGTTGAAATTAGATGAGCATTGCATTCCTTTTCAACCCAGGCCATTCTAGGAGTCTACGATCTTGCTTTCTTTGTTTTGTTTTTAGTCATTCCATCTTTATTGCATTTCATCTGATTTGCCTTATGAGGAAAACCTGAGAGCTTTAGGGCTGTTCAGAAGACAGAGAGGGGACCTGATCAATGCTTACGAATATCTAAAGGGCAGGAGCCAGGCTCTTATTTGGTGGTACCCATAGACAGAACATGGAGCAACAGGCACAAACTGAAATACAGAAGTTCTATCAGAACATGAGAAAGGACTTTACTGTGAGGGTGACAGAGCACTGCAACAGGCCGAGGTGGTGGAATGTCCTCCTATGGAGGTATTCAAGACCCATCTGCATACATTCCTGTGCAACTCATAGCAGGGAATCTCCTTTTAGCATACTTCCAGCTCCAGGCTTTTCATTGCACTTTTTGGGTGTCCTGCACTTTCAGGAGGAGCTTTCTTTAGCTCTAATGTTCCCTGTAAAACATCATTTGTTCCCCCTCATCTTTGCCATTGGAAATAATTGCTGTTGGCAATAAGGGTGAAAGCTACTGCGCTCCCATTGCACCAGAGGGTTTTTGGACCCATCTGAACCCAGAGGTGAAGTTTGGGTGGCATTCAGGTCCCGACTCCTACATGCTGTCTCTGCCATGGGCAAGAGGAGCCCTGAAACACCACCTTCCTTGTCCCTATGGGGTCCCCATGCTGTGACAAAGGTCTCCAGACACTACTGGGGCTGCAGGCTGGGCTTTGAACACCAGGATACCCACCTGTAGCTCCCTTCTGCATCTTGGGTCTTTTCTCCGAGACAAATCCATCACACGTGGTTTCCTTTAGAAATAGCACAAACACCTCCAGCACTTCTATCAGTGCAACTTCTGTCCAAAGCCACCACAGCAGCCCTCAGGAAGCAGATGGGGAACTTTCCAGGTCCCCGTCCCCTCCCCTCTGTCCTAATGGGAGGAGAGGTCCTCATGTGAGTGCATGGAGCCCCTGTGCTGCCTCCGGGACTGAGGGCAAAAAGCCAAAATCAAATCTTCCCTTTTTTTTTTCCCCCTTCTTTTTTTTTTTTTTTTTTTTTCCCAGAGTGTATCACTGGCTATTGTCCTTATCAAACAAAGCCCTTTCATCAGAGGTTCTTTAACACACTTTATTTCTCTTTTATTTTGCTTTGAAATAAGCCGGGCAACAATTAATTTCAGAGAGAGAGAGAGAAAGAGAATTCAACAAGGATCTATTACTACTCTCGGCTTCTATTGCTGTAATGAAAATCTATTTCCTTTCCCTTTTGTGTCCCATATAATTTAATGCCCATTTTATTAATGGTCTGAAATAATTACGGAACCTTTTGTGATTCTCAAGTATGTTTCATTTAATTGTGCAATAAACGCCTAATCTCTTCCTCCATCTGAAGCTATTATGGCATTAAAATTAACAATTATGCAGCAATGCGCCCGGGTCCATAGAAATCACTCCAGATAACTAGACATATATAAATCATTCATGAGAACAATTTCTGAAAAGAGACGAAGGGAGAGAAGAAAAAAAAAAAAATTGTGTTGAGAATGACATTGGGAAGCCAAGGGCCTGGTCTCTAAGAAGATAGCAACACCTTAAAAAAATCTGGGTTTTTCTTCTCCTTTTTCCCCCCTTTTTTGTTATTATTATTTTACTAATTGTGTTCAGTAGCACAGCCTTCCCCCCCCCCCCCCATTAGTCTGACAGATATTTTCAGAATTAATTAACCGTTAGCTCAGAGGATAAATTGTTCATTATCAATTTTTCCCCCCTTCCTTCTTTCTTTCTTCTCTTTTATAGTTTTTCCTTCCCCCCCCCCACTCGTCTTTCAGGCCAGCAATTACACTCTCTGCCTTTCAGTGGCAGGTCCTGTTCTGTAGGAGGTAATCCAAATGGGGAAAGTGCTTTTTCTTTCAACCCTATTCACTTCTCCTCTTCTTCCTTTTGTGGGATTTAATAACCATGGCTGATAGGAGCACTGTGGACAGAGAGGTTAAGTTTGTTGTCTCAGCACTTTGCCGCCGGAGGCTCAGGCATCCTGCCTCAACCAGCCCTCCTCTCTGCTCCTCGTGCTGCACTGCTCGTTAATTGTGATCCCTCTAATTATGCCTTGAGTCCCAGGATGGCCAAGCCACTCATGTTCCATGCAGGAAGGGAGTCTAGGATATCTCCAACTTGGTTCTACACAGCTGCTGGAGGTGGAAAGCTTGGGGAATGGCACTGGAAAGGAACATGGATGTGTTTCAGGGCAATACTGGAAGTAAGGCCTTACATTGTGGCCAGCAAGCCGTGAGCCCAGCCTCATGCTGCATCTCCATCTGTAGACAGCAGATCCCAGGATGGGGGAGGACTACTCTCAGCCCATCTGCCAACCCACTGCAGGTCTCTGGCACAGTCTTTTGGGTCATGCCCATATTAGCATCAGCCCCTGATATCACAGCATCCCCCAAAAGCCCTACCAGAGGTGGGACATCCAGCTGGCCACTCCTGCCCTGCCCCATCATCTCTGCACTCCCAAGAGTCAGAGGGGTGCAAGCTGTGCCCTCAATACTTATTTTTTTTAGATTTATTTCATTTTTGCTGTTAGACAAGGAGTGCAGCAGACTGAGCAGCCAGTGCCCACCAGAGAGGAGATTTTGGGTCAGCCCCTCTGGCCACAGGAAACCAGGAGTGACCTTCATCCCTTGTGCTGCCATCCTCCTCCATCTCTGTAAAGCCCCTGGCTAATAGTTCTTCACACTCACATAGTTTTTTCTTTAATCACCTGTCTTTATTTCTTTTCTCCACAGCCTAGGTCATACTCAATACATAACATTACTGCCAATGCATAACAACAATGGCATGCAATGGTTGCCCAGAAAGGTGGTGGATACCCCATCCCTGGGGACACTCAAGGTCAGGCTGGATAGGGCTCTGAGCATCTGATGGAGATATAGGTGTCCCTGTTCATTGCAGAGGAGTTGGACCAGATGGCCTTTAAAAAAAAAAAAAAAAGGCCTCTGTCTTGAATCTTATATGTTGTAAATAATAATAATAAAAAAAAAAAATAACAAGAGCCAAGAACGTGGCTTCTACTCAGTTTTGTCTCTTCTTATATTGTCTGCTGTGGAAATACACCCAAATGTCTGATGACGCCCTGTGCCTGAGAAAGTGAATTCAGTATGGCACATATGTGGTTAAAGCTGATATCCAGATACAGATCTGACCAAGGACTTCAATTAGTCACTCTGAATAATAGTAGCATATTAGAAATGAGAGATATCATTCAGAAGAAAATATGTAATCAGCAGAGATCAAGAGAGAAACAGACTCCATCAACCACTACAATGAGCACAGTTCAAAAGATGATTCGTAAAATTAAAATCCCAAATTCACCCAGTGACCTGCTTCCTTTTTGAACCAATGGAGAGAGTCACACATCATCTTTGATATCATTTCCACGTAAAGAACCCCTTTTCTGGTCAGGTCAAAAAGCCTGACCCTCGTGGCAGATGATAATTGGGACCTATTGGGCAGCGTCATGAATTCACCACTTACAAACTGCCTTTTGCTCTATACTGAATAAGGCTGGAGGTGAAAACGCTCTTGTACCATAACCATAAGTACCTCTGTTGCTGAATGGGCAGCCTGGTTCACTGGCACCATCTTCATCTTCTCACCCCATAGACCACTGGGGATGCCTGGCAGCCCCTTGCACCAGGCCATGACAGTGGATGTCAGGACTGATGCAACGACCTGCCCAAAATCCTGCAGACAGGTTGTGGTGGAGCTTCTTTCACTTGTCACTCGTGTTGCCCTAAAATCTGGGCTGTAATTCCCCCACACTGTTTTTAAAGGGAAGGCTGGATAAGAAGAAGGCTGCCAGGGAAGGAACTGAAGTTTGCCTGCAGAAAATGAGGGACATCTCTTTGAAGTTGTGTTAGGAGGTTACAGAGTTATTCTGCACAAGTTAGAGCCATATTGCCAAAACAGGGCCCATGGGAGAGAAAGAGGTTGGCTGCCATGCAGGCTAGTGTTTAGAGCAGGCATTGGCTTTGATTTAGAACAATATATAGTAAATGCTTCATTCATAAGCGATTTGCAAGGCTTTTCCTGCTTTCTAAATCTTTCCTTTATCACTTCACATTAAAAATCAAAGCCTTCTCAATTCCTCTTTCTTTTTACACAGAAAGAGAACTCAAGATGTGGGAAGATCCTTACTTTTGATTAAGTGGGCATGGGAAACCAAAATCCTATTTCTTACAGCCTTGCTGTACAACCATCCCAGCAGACCATATCTGGTGGATGATGCTTCATCTCTGGGTTTATCTGAGCTCTGTCACTCCCTAAGGTCACAAACTCACAAGTGAACGCATCTCATGTTAACACCAACAGCTCCTCAACTAAAGAGCCTTCTGGACTCCAGCACTCATTGACCACAGCTCCCATAGTGGTACTAAAGGTCAGAGGTTGTGCCTTATTCTTTTGTGTCCACATCGTGTGTGTGCATTCATGGAAGTGCAGGAGAGAGATTAAAGCATGCCCTTCCAATTAAGACGTTATTTCCACCTCATTTAGATTTCCCTGTTCTTTGTGCACTTCATCATTTCAGTTCACTTTATCCAAGTGTTTTAGAAAGTTCTCCTCCTCTATTTCCCCCGGTGACAATGATTAAGGTAGAACAGGAATGATTTGCATGTTTCCAAACTTTGCTGCCTGTCTGGTATTAAATTATTGCTGCAATGGGGAGAGGGAAGAGGCAACGAGCAACAATTTTAGTGGCATCTCACCTCCAGCCTTTGGTGGGCGATTAATGTCCAAGCTACCAGAAGATGGTCAGTGGCCTCACCTTTAATGCTGTTTACTCCTCACACTAGCTCAGTAGTCACTGCAGCTATCAACGGAGATACTATCAATGATGTAGAAGCCAAATCACTATCCACATTGGCCCTTGATTGCAACAGGAGGTGTTAGGTACAGGGAAGGCAGCACTACTGGTGTACTGGTGAGGAGTTTAATCCAAACGTGGAGGCTTTGTGCAAGTCACCTTTGAGACACAGCACAGAGCAGAGACCACCTGGCCTCCAAACCCTGCCAGCTCTGGTATCAGCGTGCAAGAATTGAGCACCTGTTCTCAGAGATGGAGAACGAAGCCACTCATCTTGTTACTGGATGGCAGCTGGCAGCCTGGATTTGTACCAGCAACCCAAAGAGAAACACTGGTTCAACATAAAACCAGCCACCTCCAGCAACCTGTTTGGAACAGACTCAATAAAGCCTTACAGAAGGCACGTCCAACCCGCAGCATGTGGCTCACAAACATCACTGCACAGTTTGCACTGCAGCCACCCCCCACCATCATGGTGGGGGTGGGAGTTCTTCCCTCCCAGCAGCCTGGGATTTCCCCTCAGAACATCAGTGCTCCATGAATCCCACCTGGGCTGAAACCAGGGCACAGGGCAGTGCTAACTCTCATGATGGTGTAATGGGATGGAAAGTACCACTGTAAGAGCAGGGTGGCAAAGTCTTTGGCTGAAGCAAAAGAGAGCAAGCCCAAACACAACAGCTGCGGAAACAGAAGAAAAAAAGCTGCTTACCTTTATAAGGCCTCAGGTAAGTAGGGATCTGCAGCAAAATATTCTCACCTTCACTGCCAACCCTTAAATGAGGTCTGGGAAGGGGTGAATCCTGGCTCCATCCCTTCCAGTCGCTCAGATACATTGCATGCACCTGAGCTCCCCTGGGTTGGCCCTGCCTTCCACCAGGTGCTCAATCACTGCTTTAGGCCATGACTGAGCATTTCCACTATAGATGTCAATCAAGTTTATGTATTTTGGTACATTGGCTAAGTAGAGCCAATATGAAAAGCAAAGCATATGCAGCTGTGCTTTCTGTTTAGAGAAAGAAATTTGAGAATATGTTGCAAGATTGCTGAAAAAAAAAATCATCAGTTTTTTGGTTTATTTCCCACTTCATTTTCAGTCGACATAAATAGAATTGTGAATTTTCAAATGGAATGTATAGAGTTGCAAAAGTAATGCCTCCTATTTTATGAGGTTGGCTTATGAGGTTGGAGGTAGATGTTGGCGGGATGGCAGTAGAAGTTGAACCTTCCCATCAACATCCAATTACATCTTGTTGCTGTGTGACAGATTGCAACAGATGGGCAGACTGACAAATGACATCTGACATGGAAGTGTGTATGAAACAAAGGCTCTCTGTGTGGAAAAAAATGGCACCCATTGATGTTCATCAATGCCTGCTGAATGTTTGTAAGGACCAAACAGTGGATGTCAACACAGTGAAGGGTGGGTGGTGTGTTTCAGCAGTGACAACAGCTACACTGGGTCACCTCCCACGGTACAGGTTTTTACAAGCGTGGCATGAAGGCTCTTGATCATTGCTGGCAAGAATGCATAGCTAATGGTGGTGACTACATGGAAAAATAGTGTTTTGTAGCTGAGAATTTGCTCAAACAGTGTTACTGTGCTCTTTGTATCTATTGTTGTTTCTATGGGAGAAAACAGGAGGCATTACTTTCGGAGCAATCTATGTATATACAGCCCAAGATAATTCCTCTTCATTCAGTGTAGCCCAAGCAAGCTGAAAGGTTGGACACCCACACCTTACAGCACAAGGGTCACCAAGCAGAGCTCCTTGCTCACTACTAAGAGCCCCTTCAGCTTTTTCTGCAGCGTTTCTCCTCGAAAATCCAAAGGTGAGCTGCCTTCCTGGCTCAACTGGACTTGGTAAAGTTCGTGTCATTACACTGACATTGCTCAACGTTACTACAGTTACAATGGCCAAAATACCCAGTTTTCCTATTGTAGAGACCATCCTACTGAGGTGGAAGCAACAGACCACCTCCCAGTCCCCAGCAGGTCCTGTTGTGCAGACGTTAGCAAAGCCCACTTCATTTAAATGCTCGTTTTCATTTCACTGGCTGGTATTTATTTACTTCATAGAGCGTGTTTGAGGTTGTAATGAAAAACGACCCAACCTCACCACCGAGACTGCCCCGTACTTAAGACGATTAAGATAAAGTCCCACATAAGTGGCCCTAATAAAAGGAATTTATCACAAGACATGGAGAGGAAGGTATCTTTATTCACGAGGTGAATAGCACTAAGGGTTGTCATTGCAGGTTTTCAGTTGGGGAAATTATCATTCATTCTCCAAATTACTGACTGCACAAAAATTACTAAATGGTGCGTTATCACTCCCTCTCAGCGCGAGAATGTCTTTGTTGTTCGTTCGATTACAAATGGCTTGCCCCATGATTATCATCAATAAATCACAGGTAAGCACAGCACATGCCATGAGGAGGCTTGGCTGAGAGGCTCCTGGAGCTGGCGTGAAAAGAAAGACAAAAGCCCCCTCCGGCGTGGAGCTGAGGTCTTTCAGTTTGGTAATAACTCACTGTGCCGTGTTGTTCATGCACAAGGACAGCCATGGGCTCACATGGTTGCAGTGAGAATTCACAGACATTGAAAAAGCCTTTCCTCACCTCTTCACAAATCCATGCAGGTTGGAGTTTCCAGGGTATCTTTTTCGTTTTTGCTTCTCCTTCCTTCCTTCCTTCCTTCCTTCCTTCCTTCCTTCCTTCCTTCCTTCCTTCCTTCCTTCCTTCCTTCCTTCCTTCCTTCCTTCCTTCCTTCCTTCCTTCCTTCCTTCCTTCCTTCCTTCCTTCCTTCCTCCTTCCTCCCTCCCTCCCTCCCTCCCTCTCTTCCTCCCTCCCTTTCTCTTCTCTTCTCTTCTCTTCTCTTCTCTTCTCTTCTCTTCTCTTCTCTTCTCTTCTCTTCTCTTCTCTTCTCTTCTCTTCTCTTCTCTTCTCTTCTCTTCTCTTCTCTTCTCTTCTCTTCTCTTCTCTCCTCTCCTCTCCTCTCCTCTCCTCTCCTCTCCTCTCCTCTCCTCTCCTCTCCTCTCCTCTCCTCTCCTCTCCTCTCCTCTCCTCTCCTCTCCTCTCCTCTCCTCTCCTCTCCTCTCCTCTCCTCTCCTCTCCTCTCCTCTCCTCTCCTCTCCTCTCCTCTCCTCTCCTCTCCTCTCCTCTCCTCTCCTCTCCTCTCCTCTCCACCACAGAACACCCCCAGGGATGGCAATTACATTTATTTAAAGAAGAAAACCATAAATATTTTTACTGACAAAATAATGAGATCTTTCCATGCTCCTTGAAACAACTTTTGGGCATGGAGAGACAGTGGATAGACCTCCCGGCTTGCCCCAGCAAGAGCAGGATGAGTATCTCCCTTATTGGTGCTCACTGCTCCTGCCATAGTGCAAAAGTCTTCATCAGAGTTTGTGGGTAAGAAAAGCCCAGCTTTCAGTGGCTGTGATCGCCTCCTGTGCCAGAAGAGAATCTTGAACTCAGAAGACTTAATTCAATCTCACACTTCGACCTATGTCAAAGCTCGTCTTTGTTCCGCACTTGAGTCACTCCTACAAAACCGTCTTCTAAAGCTTTTGGAGGAAGAAAATTCCAAAGAGGAGGACAGTAGCTTTTTCAGGAAGGCTGCATCGGAGAGCAAGAAGGAACATACAAGGAGCCTGAGTGATCCCAAAGCAGCTGGTGACATCTATATTGGAGGCAGAGGATGTTCAGCCTGGGGAATAGACGGTGACGCTGTCCAGCGAAGCAAAGCCTCTTTCAAAGGTGAAGGCTGAAGAATTTCCCCACCAGCACAATGCTGTGTTTTTCCCCTCATCAGCTGCCTCTTGTGTCCTCGCCTTTCTTTGATTTGTAAGAAAAAGAAGGGGCTGTGTTGAAAACCTCTGGGTGCACAGAGCCCATCACGTCAGTGCGGTGAGGCCAGGGAAGGAGCAGACGCTCACTGCGGTGTGAAAGAGACTGAGTGCAGAGATTAAGATCTCTATCAGAGCTTGTGGCTCCAGCGATTACAGTGTATTAAGGCTCTGTCAGTGTTGACAAACACTACCCCAATTAGGAATTATTTTGGCATGGCATCTGATAGCACTGCCTGCTGCTGACCTGCTAAATGGGCTGCCCTTCCCTCCCCCGCTCATTTAACAGGGCAGTAGGCAACAAATAAAATTAGAGACCTCTTTGCACCATCCGTTCTCCTCCTCTTTTCACCTTAAGTGACACATATCCATTGACACCCCTGGGCCCTATAGATGAGCATTATGCTAGTTACCCAGAAATGCCTCCCCTGTCACCTCCAGGCCAGCATCTCCCAGTACAGCTGGTGATGATCCAGCTATGAAAGCCTTTTTTCGATATCTTTGGACTTGTGCTCATCAAATACATAGCAAAAGAAGCATTTTTCTCTCTTGAAGGCAGTGTCCATTTAATGCAAAGCTAATCTACATCTTCAAGACCTCCCAAAATCTAGGCTGCCTTCTTGATGCCTGGCATTATAGCGCATATATACATCAGTCAATTGCTACCAGTAGGACCAGTGCAAAGAAAGCAGAAATTATTCCATCTAAACTTCTCAAGGGAAAATGCAGAAAGACGAGAGGTGCCCACAGCCAAGGGTAGGGTACATCTGGATCAGAGAAAGGAAGGAAATGGGAGATGCTTACCCTTTGCCTTCTCCAGGGTGTTTTGGCTTCAGAGGGAGCTGCACCCTCTGGAGCTGGAGGCATTTGTGGTCACAGGTAGACATTTAAATCAACCAAGATGTGGATTGGACAGGAGGCGTTCTGAGATCACTGCTGGTGGCTGCTGGGCACTGTGAAAATGGTTCATACAAATGAAATGGATGGGGCACTGTGTAGGCACGTTACATGGAGACTGGAGAACCTGAATGTCTGCTGTGAGTAAACATTTAATTTGGACATGGAAATAATACAGAGCAGTCTCCTGCTCTTCTCTGGACCATGACTGATACATAAGATTCAGGAAGAAAGTGTCTGCTGTGCTAAGAAACAGGTTGATAGGGGATGAGAGTTGGGCTGTGCCTGCATAAGGGACTCCAAACACCGGTGGCCAAGAGCTTAGCAAATGAAGCAAAGGAAGCTGCCTTACTTGTTCTTATTGCTTTTAGAATTAAGCCTTGATTGAAGCTGCTGCGATGTATACAACAAGGCTGTCCTGACATCCCTGTGCTGACAATGGGATTGCATTGATGCTAGTGCCCCTGCTGATGGGCAGCAGCAATAAAGCAGGCTTTCCATCCTTCCTCCTCTTCTTGGTGGAGCCGGAGGGTTTACATCCATTTATTGCTCCAGCTCACACGTTTCCATTAGAGTGAGGAGGACTGGGGGAGGCATGCTGTTTTGGTTCACCTTTCTGCAGCGGTGGAAATTGATAAGGTTCATATGCATACAAAAGGCTGAATGGAGAGGCAGGAGGGTGAACGGGGTCGTACACCCAGATGGATTTTTTAATTCCGGGGGAAAATAACACCACGCTCTCAAGTGATAACTGAGCCTTTCTTCCCAACTCGGACCAAAATATGATTTTTCATCTGCGCATTGGAGGAGAGGAAAATTATACAGAATTTCATTCTGCAGAATAATAAGGCTTCATGCTGAATAAAGCTCCCATAAGCCAGTGTAATTACTGAAGGGCAAGAAATACACTTTCAGTTTATATCTAATCACAATGCCATATTGTGTGCTGTGAAAGGGACTTCTGGAGGCCAGAGTGTTGCTGGAATGTGAGCAGGCCCTGTAGACTTTCTTCTTGGCAGGACTTTTTTGGCTGTGAGAAAAAGGGAGAGGACTCACCGAAGTCGCTTAAGAGAGGCACAAAAGTGTCCTTTGAGAAGGAGCCTTCGTTTTGAGCTCCAGGCTCAACGCTGCTAGCTCGCTGACCTCAATTTGGGACCCATGATGTGGCAGACCAGAGGCCCCCCAGCAGGTGCAAAGGAGCATGCTGTGGGTGGCTTGGGGCTGGGTGCCACACACACTCAGAGCACAAGACATGGGTTGGCTCCTTTGACAGTACAGATCTTACTGCAGCTCTAGCACTGCTTCCCCCAAGTCCCAACTGGGCTTTTCTTCAACCTTCCAGAATAGGTTGGGAGTCCTTCTTTATCTCCTTGCTTGCAAGTGGACATGTTGCAGAATAAGTGGAGACCAAACCTTCCCTCTGGAGGCAACCAGACACTGCCTCAGATGAGCAACAGCTTTGGTCTTTACTTTCCCTTCCTCACAACTTCCCTGCCTTAAGCTTTAAATACAGTTGTAATTTCCAGAATACACTGATTCCTACTAGGTTCACTTGCACTGCGATGCCAGCAGTGTCTTTTAGCCCCTTTGTTTGCCTCTTAGAAAGGCCAGATCAAGAAGTGATCTGTTAGACAAACCAAGAGCTGTTAACATCCTCTATTTTTTAACCCTGCCCATTTTTTCACATCTTCTTTGCGGGCTGGACAACAATCCATGTGATATCTTGCCATTATCATATAAGACACCACTGCAGTTTAACTGGTCTGAACTGGGAATGCTTTGGCTGACAGAGGCTGGGAACTTTGCTTTTTCATAGTACAGCTCCTTAGTGGCTCATAGACATCCTCTGGTTAACTTACACTCTCACATCTTTCTACTCCCCTCTCATTTCCAACTGATGAGCTTCCAGTTTAGAGCAGAATTTCTTGTTAATCCCCGAGTGCATGACCTTGCATTTAGTAGTCTTAAATTTCATCCCATTTCCTTTACTCTCGTCTTCAAGATTATGCAGTTCTCCATGTATGGTATTGTGATCCTCCTTTACTTTGCTGACGGCTTCGAAATTTATGAGAACTAGAAAACTGGCTGGAAACTTCAGGCCAAGTCTGGCTGCCAGTTTGCTTTAGCTGAGAAGGGATGCTGGGGGTGAGTGCCCCAGCTGCTTGCAGGTGGTGATGGATACATGGGTGCAGAGGACAGCAAATGATGGAGTAACCACCTGCCTGTCCCCACAGTCATGCACTTCCTTAAAAAAAACCCGATGTGTCAGAGAGAGAAAAGGTTTCTCTGATCGGATAAACCCATTTGCTCACCCTTCAAGCAGGAAATGGTTGGGTTGGTTCCCTTGGTGGTGAAATGCAAGTTACCAATGGCCCAACGATAAGCTTCAGAGCTGAGATGGGAGGTTGGCAGCATTGCTGTCCATCCAGAGACAGCATACACAGGGAGAAGCCTGTGATGGTTGTTTTTTTTTCAGTGGCTCTGTGGTGTAAAGAAATAGCTGCTTGCCAAAATGATGAATTGACTACTTGGATGATGACTGCACCAACCACATCTACTGCTACCACACAGTGCCTATGCAACTGCACCAAGATTCCTACGCCACAAGTCCCCAGAATTACAAGAAACAAGGTTTGACATTCTGACAATTTACAAAGCCATCTGAACTGTTTTGGATGCATTAAGTCACATCCAAAGAGAAATGAAGAGAGTCGGGAGTCCAGGAAGATGGCAGAGGCATTGGTGGAGGCACAACGATGTGGACGGGTGTATCTCTCCCCCACCTCCTACCTGCTTGGCTGCTTAAAGCTGAGCTGTATTTTGCTCTCTGTGTATGCCAAAGCACCACTGCATCTGAAAGAAACCCTGCTTTGCACACACAGACGTAATATCTCTGGTTAATAAATGAGAACCTTTGGGGAAAACCACAGGATATTTCTCCTCCAACTCCTCGGTGATGGGAAATCTCCCTGTCTGAGGGCTCGCATGGCAGCACCCCCTCGGAGACCCCATTTGCCTCTGCAAAATCCCCTGTCTGCAGGGAGTTAGCCTCTAACCTCTCTCCATTCCAGGAGGGAGTGCAACTGTTTTGCACTAAGTAGGTAGCCGAGCGAATTCAGCCCTCCCAATCAGCACAACTAAAGCATGAAATGAGGACACAGAAAGAAGGAACGAGTGGGAGAGACCGCGCTCTGCCCCTCCCGCCCCACCAAAAAAATAAAAAATAAAAATAAAAAGGAAGAAAGCAGAGCCTTTGCATTATTATGTGTTCTGTCCAGACCGAAAATGCTCTATTTTTATACACCTCCCCATCTCCCTCCAGCCCCGTTTCCTCCGCCTCTACCCGCACAGGCAAAGTTCTTGAATCAGCAGATTCTGAGCTCGGCAGCGGTAAAGAGCTATTGAGGGACGGACTCTGATAGCATTACAACCATACATGGAGCCATTTTCTGTGGCGAATCGCTGAGTTCTACCTGGTTATCTCCTGCCTTGCACATCACTTCCGAATGACATGCTCTCAGTCTGGGCAAAAATGAGAGTTTTTTTTTTAAGAGCTGGGATTTCAATAATATGTGACGAAAGGATGAGATTACTTTCTGAGGTGGGAGAAGGCGAGAGAGGGGGAGAGAGGGAGAGGAGATGAAGAGGAAGTTCTTGGTCTTTTATGGAGTTTCTTAGCATGGCTTCTTTCGCGGTGTTAAAGGCAGAGCAGTTGGCTCTCTTTGGATGGCACCTTGCCCATTTCCCATGGGAAGGGCTTGATGTTAAGTATTGCTCCGAGGGTGAGCTCTCCTCTTGGCCACCTACCAGCAGTTACCTGCTGGCCTCCTGTGCACCAGAAACGGGTCATTCTCCATCTATTTGATTTGCTTGTTTTAGTGCTTCCAGGATGAATAGCTCCGGTTCCTAGTTTCACATACATGTGTGTTGGAACACCTTCGCAATGGCTGGGAACAGAGAACTGCACTCCTTTCCAGTGCCTGGCTGTTGTAATTGCCCAAGAACCAAGAGGCAAACACAAAATTCATTACATTTGCTGGTAATGAAGAGGTTGCCTGGCTGACTAGCTGCAAATGGCACTGGAAGCGCAGCCCTAAAGGATGGCTGAGTCATAACTGAAATCACAAAGATGGATTTCCTCTTGGAGAAGTCACAGCGTGTCTGGAGCTCACCTGGTGGTTTTATTTCCAAGGTCCCAAATTAACCAAAACCCATCTGAAAACGGAGCGGGGTGCAAACATCAGTGAGAGGCTCCCAGGCGGATGGGGGGATGCATGGGCTGTGTGCATGCTGGTGGTGGGGCCAAGGGTGCAGCAAGAGCGCCAAATATTCCCCTGATCAGCAGAGGCAGACTCATTCCCAAGTGATAATCTCTTTTCTGCCTTCAGATAATTCCTGCGCCTATATTCTCCAGCTCAGGTGCTTATCTGCTTCCTTTCCCATCGTTGCTGGATGCGTCACTGTCTTTATCTCTCCAGCACCCCTCTGAGGCAGGCAGTGCTGTTATCCCCAGGTACCATGCAGAAACCAAGGGTCGGGATGAGCAGCCTGTGGGACTTTGCCATGGCCACGCTTGGAACTGACAGTAGACTGCAATTGGCCCCCAGGGTACATAATAATGCATTAAAGCTTTGTTTCAGTGCTCAGATGGAGGATGAGGAGAAAAAGAAACTCCATCTCCATAAAAAAAGGCAAAGTCAGGGTGTGTGGAACTACTGCGACCAGTCCCTGGGAAAAGCAGCTCAGGCTCAGCAAGATCTTAGGGATGAACTGCAATAGGGCCAGAATTTGCAGATGAAGGAGCCAAGCTTTTGCTGGAGCTATTGCGCCGCTTGGCACTGGAGTAGGATTTAGGGCAGCCCTCATTTGAAAAGGAGTCTGCTTTTTTTTTTTTTTTTTTTTTGTGAGGGCACTGCTCAGGGAAAAGGATGCAATTCTTGCACAGCAGAGATTGGAGAAGACTACTTCCCTGCATGGGAGCTCCAGTGACCAGGACAAAGCTTTCATGGCAATGCACATAGGCAGCAGGTGAGAAGGTCACCAGGGATGTAAGAGCTTTGCCCACACTGTGGCAATGCAGAGGGTACCAGCACTGGAGATAAACAGCTATAAGAGGTGTGGATAACACAAATGCACATTCTGCTGGCCAAGCAGAAGAGATCAGGGTTGCATCTCATCCTTAAAACACAAAGCTTCATCCCACCTTGTCCTCAGAGCAGAGCTGCACGGTCTGCTCAGCCACAGAGCCCACCTGCTCTGCAGGACAAGCTCTTTGCTCTCCATCCATTTACCAGCCCTGGAAGCACAAACACGACCTCTCCCAGAGCCAGATGCCATCGCCTGCTTGTCACAGCGAGCTGCCGGCTGCCTGTGTCGAGGCACAATCTGACAAAGTGCACCGGATGAAATTTTCCTGGCTTCTGTCTTTAGATAAGGGCACTATCACTGACTCAACATATTTTATGTATAACACACCCGATGCAAAAAGCATTCAAGCATCAGGCTTGTTTAAATGTATTTGATGGTATCTGGAAAAGCAGTTAACACTTCTCGGCTGGATGCAGGACGCTCAGGATGGTGAATCACTGCAGCAGTGGCCATCATGGCTTGTCCTCCGTGTGCCAACCCACCTGCCAGCAGGGCAGAGGGGAGAGGAAGGATGGCAGCTGGCAGTGTCACCTTCCTAAGGCTGTGATGGGGGGATTTGGGCAGCTCTACTCTCTGTAGAGACCTCAGGAGGAGCTGCTGGTGGGACAGCATGTCCCTTCCTCATCCACAGCTGTGAGAGTGGGGCCCTTTGGCCAGTATGCCACATGGCAGCTCCTGTATCTGAAAGTTTTCTGGGAATCTGAGACCATCATCTCCCTACCAACGCCTGCCCCATGACTCTCTTGTGTTTTTGCAGTTCCAAGACCTCCAACGTACACCTCTGCTTTCAGTGAAGAAAAGCCTCTGAGCACAGTATCACCATGTTGCATGGGGTTTTTACCTGGGTTTGACCTCATTTCCCACTACCAGGGTAGAAAGTGATTGTTCAGGTAAACATACTCCAGAAAATTAAAATGCCATCACTTTAGTGGAGCTTTACTTCTTTAAGCTGGATGAGAAGCAGATAGAGGCAAGTTACTCCTAAGGTTTTCTTTCTATTTACAAGATAGTTCTTAGTCTTGAATTTATGATCCTGGATCCAAACTCATTTTCTAACTGTAAGAAAACAGAAAGTTTTGGTGTGCTGCACTGAAGAAAATATTACATACCATTCCTTAGGAGCTAGCAGAGCTAGCACTGGGTTGAGGCAGGTATCTATTAGCAAGGCACTGGCACAGCTTGCCCAGATTGGTGGTGCCCCTATCTCTGGAGACACCCAAAGCCAGGCTGGATGGGGCTCTCTGATGGAGCTGTAGGTGTCCCTGTTCGTTACAGGAGGTTGGACCAGATGGCTTTTAAGGGGCTCTTCCAACTCCAACAATTCTCTGTCTGCTGGAATTTAAGGATCCCCAGTGCAGGTGTTCCCATTTGGTGATTCAGCTGGGGCTCCCCTTGTCAGTGATGGAGAGAAGCCAAATCTGGAACACTCTCCTGTGCCTGTCCTCTTCTTCTGGTGACTGTAAGGAGGGACCAGGCAGCTCAAGGCCAGCAAAAGTCCCACGCAACATGGTCACCACCCATGGAGAAATCCCACTGTTCCTTCCTGATCACGCTGGGAATGCAAGCAAAGCACCTTCCCTATCTTCATCCCCCGGGTCTCCACCTGCAACACAGGGCTCACCATTTGGAAAAGCACTTAAAAATTTGCAGATGAGATTCCTCAGCTGCTGGGCTGGGGTGCGAGAGGAGGAGGAGGTGAGGAAGAACACCAACGTGTAGTGTGTTTGTGTACGGATGGTGGCTTTTGTAACCATCAGCAGTTCTCCCTGCTTTCATCCCAGGCGAAGATTACATTTAACTCCCAGGGGTCTTTGCTTCCTCAGATCCTTTTCAGACCGAGCCACTGTAGCACTGCAGATACTTTTGGGTGTCCTTTCATTTTTTATATATATATATTTTTTGACAGTATTAAATATATACTCCAGCAAGCCATAAATCAGTGGTTTATCAGAGAATAAATCATATCTATAATAAGGGACCACTTCTTTTTAATTGGACAATGCATTAAATTAAAGATATACTTCCTCAAAGAATACAAAAATGTGTCAGCTAGCCTTCTTTAATGAATTTTAATTTTAAACCACCTTTTCTTTGAGAGAAAAGCTATTTTTCCCCTCTCCAGTAAAATTATATTCTAACTCAAGGATTTGCTGAGTTTTATGGGCTATTGTATTCGCACCACTTTATCTTTCATTCCTACAGCAATAGAGCATCCTTTCGTACAGGTTCAAATTGGGTTGTGTTGAGATGAGTCTTTTAGCAAATGAATCTTTGTGCATGCAGGAGGTGTTTGCCTGCGCGTGAATGTGCATATGTGTGCAAACAGAAAGGGCACATCTCCAACATATTCGGTTGCAGGATATAATATTATTTCAAACTTCTTTCCCTCGGTGGGTTTGGAGCAGAGATCGTTTTCTTTTTTGTTTTGTTTTGTTTTGCTTTGCTTTGAATTGCTCAGAAGTGTGCTGAAAATTCTGTATCCTTGTCATCTTCATTCATAACCTGCTATAGTATGACTGTTACTGCGTGCCACCGTTTGCCTTGGATTGCTATTGAAACAGATAGCTTTTTATTCTCTTCTGCCTCTATGCCAAATTCTGGAGTTGCCAAATGAAGGCCTTTGCCCAGGTCTGTATATTTCTTATAGAAATTACTCATTGTTCTACAACTTAAAACATAAAACAGGGCTGCATGGTCATCGTCGTACATCGTGTGTTAAGCCATGAAGCTTAACGTATATAATACATGCTCACTCCTGCATAATGAGATAGTAAAAAATAGAAGACACCTTTCATTTTTTTTTCCCCGATAAAAATCTTCAGAATCACAAAATAAAATAAAATCCCCCGCAAAGAGTTTGGGGAAATGTTTTGTTTGAGTGCCTATGGGCCAGATAGATTGGTCAACTGAAATCAAAGCATGGCGAGGCATCTTCTCCAAGCAGCACCTGCCATCTCTTCCTATAACTATCTATTGCAACTTTCCAGGACGTGCCTGGGTCCTGACATCTCCTTCTATTAGCAGCTTTCATATCAAACAATGTGCCTGTAGAACAGCTTGGGAAGAAGAAAATGGCTCTCTACAGATGAGGTTTGATCTGCTGGGGTGAATGTTGTGTGTTTTATTCTGCTGCAGTTCAGAAGGATAGTGCCTGGCCTGTATTGGGAAAATCCCATGCAAACGTGGGTAATGTGAGTACAATTACAAGGATATAACACAGCAGTATGTAGGGAATGGTATGCCATCTAGTGTGTGCTCTTTGGTTAATAAAGCACTTATTTACCTGCTTGGCTTAGAGCAATATATTCCTCTGCTCTGTGTGGTTTAACAAGGCTGACTTCAGGTTTTGTATTTTAGTATTTAGGATTTTAATAATTAGCCCAGGCTGAACAGACAGTATGTCAGGTGGGCCATCTGCTTTACTTCTTGGCACAAGAGCCCTGGAGCTGCATGGGGAACCATGAAGGTTGGTTTCAGAGCGGGGTTTGCTCCCCATTTCAGTGAGCAGCCCGACACACCAACAGAGGAGAAGTTAAGGCAAACTGATGCAGAACACCCTGTTTCTTCCTTCCCATGGTGACATCCACCGTGATTTCCCTATCCAGCACCACCCCCCATTGCTCTGGCATCACCACCAGATCCTAAGGGGAAGGTACCCATGGGAGCAAGACCTTTGGGGGCAGTGAGTCCCATCAAAACGATGAGGCTGCCCTCACAGGAGTGCAGAGGGGGGATAGAGGACACCCCAAAGCCCTGAGGAAGGTCGGTAGCCCATCATTTCTCTACAACAGGCTGGGGTTGGAGGGCGACCACCTCCTGGAGAAGGTGGGAGGGAAATGGGGACGTGAGAGCCTGCCCTGGCACGTGGGCAGGCACGGCCGTAGGGTGTGATGTGCTCTTGGATTTTATTTAAATCAGTAAGACGGGAGGACAGTTCAGAGCACTGGATTAATTCCACTTTCTCCCTCTCTCTCTCTCTCTCTTTTTTTTTTTTTTTTATTAGGAAAATAAAAGAGACTTTGAAATATTAAGAGAGAGTGGGATTAGAGCCCTCTCCTGCTACCCCAGTCTTTCCTCCCCTATTAATTTCCACTTGATTAGAATTCTTTTTGAAGTATTTAAATATGGACAATAGGAAAAAGGGAGGGTGAAGTTATTGAATATCAGTTAAACTGTATTAATATAAGCTCAGTTCCAGCTTTTATATAGATACTTCATATATATGTATAGTTTCCACTAGGAATAAAGTAGATCTATCCCTCCTCCCCTACCTAAAGTAATTATGATTTAAAAAAAACTATAATGAAACTCTTAAACTTTAATAGCCCATTTATAAATCCCCAGCTTAAAATTTAAATGCTTTAAAAAAAGTTTTAGAACTGTAGAAATTTGATTTTTTTTTCCCTTTTTTTTCCCTCTCTTTTTCTTCTTCTTCTTCTTTTTTTTTTTTTTTAAACGTAAGAGACACTTTTATACAGTAAAACTTTTGAAGCAGTGTTTCAGGAGCAGCCACTCCTTGGCCTTGGTGGCAGCTGGGGTGCAATGGGGCCAGGGAGGAGGCTGAAGGACTCTCTGTGTTGGCGAATGGAGGTGGTAGCAAGGTGGTCCTGATGGGCTCCTGAAGGCTGCAGAACCACTGGAGACTTCCAACTTCTCCATCCTCAGCATGGGTGGCTTGCCATTACACTGGGTATGATATAAAGGCCTGAATATTTTCCTCCATTAAAATATGGTGCTGGGATTGTGATGGAGAATCTCAAGTCCTTGTAATAGACAGTGCTGGGCATCCCCACCATGGTCATTTTGCACCTCTTGATGCCTCACCTGCCAGGATCTGAGCCATTCTTTGGGGGTTTCATTTATAAACCAGTCCTTTTATAAACCAGATTTAGATATCTCCATCCAGATTCATAAATCCTCTCAGATAACCTAAGAACTGCAGTTTGATTTACAAACCATGACTTTTCGCATCAGATTTAACTCCCTGACTGACTTCTGTAGCCTTCGATTGGCTTAGAAGTCAGGAAATAGAATTACAAATCCTAAAACAGATTTACAAATCCTAAAACATAATCACTGGTCATGCCAGTAAGTTCTAAGCAAAAAAAAAATAATAATAATAACTACTGTTAATTTACAAATACTTCTTTGCATTAGGAATACAAGAGGCTGATTTATAGCACAGGGCTCCGAGGTCTTGTCACCTTTACGATAGGCTGTATGGATCCAGCTCTCACAATTAAATGCAAAACTCAGGTCTATAAATCTCAGTCGGGTGTTCCATCTCTAACTGAGCCTGGCATCTAGTGAGCTCATAGACGTGCACCCAATTGCTGACATCAGTTCCTCTACCCATGAGATGATCAAAAGTTGATGCTGCTACCCATGGGAACGCAACACCAACCACGTGAGAATGAGGGGCTGCAGAAGAAAACTCTTTAAAAGTCATGATGTTTAAGGAGATGAAGGTGGTTATCCAAGGAGAGGACGTATTTAGGAGCATGTGTTCCCCTGCCTGATGGCTTGTGGCACGTCCTCAGAAGATCTGTGTTCCACATCCTCCCTCTCCAAGCTGCAGCATTCTTCTATCCCATCTCCTGGGATGGGCTTAGCACTAAAGTAATCACAACTCATGTTGCTGTGCTCTTATAAACGCACTGGAAACGGTCCAGCTGGTGTATTTGGATTGATTGGCCCTGCTTAAAGAGGAAAGAAAAGAAATGTCGTATCTGCTCGAGAATAATTTCTTACATAGCATTCTCAAAACGTCACGTTGTTTCTCTGAGGTGGTGGCCCTCTGTACCAGGTTCAAGAAATAAACACTCTCTAATCCAGCCAAGATTTCTTTGCAAATGGTTACTAATGATGCAAACTTCCATCTTTCTTAATGTTCTGGTGAAACTTAGAGGAAAAAACCTTGGCCACAGCGTTAAAACGTTCTCAAGTATCATCTCAACTCAACCATTTCTTTTTCTCTATTTCCTCCTCTTTTTTTCTTTCTTTTTTGTAGCCTTCGGTCTTCCAGATATACATCATAAAGCAATGACTGTCACTAACTCATTTTCCTCTTCACAAGCACCTTTAACAGAAAAATCAGCGGGTGTAAGCAGGTGTAAACATGAGGAATAAATAGGCAGATAACAATGAAGATTTCACGGGCGCTGACAGAAACGAGCATCCGAGCATAACTGTTGCAATTAAATGATGGGCAGCAATCCTCAGATGACATTTTGTAAACTGACTGCTGAAAAATGCATCTTAAGAATCAATGTCGGGCAGGAACTTGAGAATCTGGAAGAGGCCAGGGGAGGCAAACATCAGCAGAAAGCTTGGTCTTGTTTGTTAGAAAGAAATCAATGGGTAAATGGTTGGTCTAGATGGTGTCGGCGATCGTTTCCAACCTTCACGATTCTATGAAACAATCAGTTTTAGGAACTAAATCCCTCCACCTTTCAATGCCCTGAGGTAGGCCTTCACTGAAGAAAGGGTTTAACCTGTGGGTGAGAGTTTTTATATCTTCTGCAACCTCTTGTGCTGGCTGTGATGGTAGCTCAGGCTGTCTTAAGGGAAACTGGTGGGACTTGAATTGTGGAGCAATGCCAAAATCCTCCTCACCCCCTCTTTGACCAGGATGTTGCATGTTTTGCTCTCATTCCATTCCTGGCATCAAATGAATAATGGTTCATTTTCCTACTGAAGAAGGACGTGGCATTTATGTTGCCCTGGCCCAAGCCTTGCCCAAATGTGAGGAGAAAGAATATCCAACTGGGTCTGATTTCCTTCCTCCCATCGAGAAGCACAAGAAAATGCCATTTCCACTCTCCCCTCTCCAGAGAGATCTCCTCACTAACATTATTACGCTTTCTCCAGACGCCTCCTCCGCCACGTGCCCTCAGGAGCTGCTAATAATAATATTGCAAACCCCATAATAAATATTGTGATGGCTGCCAAACAGGCAGTCGAAAGAGGCTGAGGATAAATAATAAAAAAAAAAAGAGAGAGAGAGAGAGTTTTCCATTTATCTGTGTTCGTATGTGCGTGCACGAGAGAGGGAGAGAGAAAAGAGTTTAGCTATTAAAGATCCTTCATAGCCACGGGCAAATTCAAGCATCGTTGTCTCCTTGCGGAGACCTTTTTCTTAAAGCAGAGATTACTCTGGCGGTTCAAGGTGCTATCGAGCTCTAACCAGGGACAATTACAAGGCTCCAGTTGGAGCATCTGAGACGATGCTTACGTCTGATAAGGTTGAAGGGGAATAATGGAAGGAGGGAAATGATAATGGACTGCTGAATGGGTGGGTTGAGGTATCATTGCCATAGAGCCTGGAGACAGAAGCGGTTGCTGATGCAGAGAGGGTTGGTAGGGATTTTTTTTTTATTATTGTTTTCCCCCATTTTGTTTCTATTTTCCTTGCATAAGGAAAAAAAAAAAAAGGAATATCTCTGAACATACACTTCAGAATGATTATTTTTTTTCCTCCTAGCCCTGAGCAACATTAATAATAGCACTCACCAACAAGATTTGAGCCATGGGAGCATTCATAAAACAAGCCTGCATGCCTTGTCTTTCACATTGCTCAGGTTGAGAGGTTCAAGGAGCATTTTTCTTTTTTCTGTCCATCAGCACTTCACCGAGCACCAGGCAGCACCCTGTGGCTGCTCTCAGACGACCAAAATCTGAACATCCCAACACCAGTTGCCCAACCTCAGCTCCAGGCCGCCTCTCATCCTCCATATCCCTCCCTTCCCTTTCTGGTCCATTCTCATCCACCTGGGGGTCTTCATAAAACAAGGATTGCTGGTAGACCACAGAAAGCACCAGTGAAGTTTTCATTATATTTCATTACTTGATTCAGAATGGACTGCAATCCAGAAATGTCCATTTGTCTCTGTAGACTCTAACATGAGCCTAAGCAAAGAGTTCGGACATAAACAAGTACCCTAAAGGCAATGAGATAACCCCAACTTTGAAATGTAATTCACTTTCCTCCTAGGTTTTAAATCAGTAGAGATCTGGGTTCTCCAATAGAGAGCACTGAGTTTGGAGCAGTCAGATGACACCAGGATCTGGGGCTAGAAGGCAGCCAAGACAAGCTGAGAGAATGAGAAGAATGAACAACGATAACATTACAGACTTCACAACACGTTTGCATTATAGAAGACACATCCCTCACCATGCCCCATGTGCTCAGGCTGCTCTGCAGTGTGTGGAGGTGATCCAGCAGGTCAGAAGGTTGCTTCCACTTGTGGGTCTTCAATTCCTCAACACTTGGGAGTGCAGGAATCAGGGTGGACAGGCAGTGCGACACTTACAGCATCATTGATGGAGACTCTGGAGTGCTCAGTGTGCCCTCACAGCTTAGGAGGTCCAATGGACAGACTACCCTGGGGGACAGTGGGAGTTCCTGTATGCAGAGCCAATGGCAGCCCTTAGCAGATCTTTGGTGAGAAACATAGGTCCTTGAAAGCTGAGTCTTCAAGAGCGTCCAAAAGAACAGTAGCACTGGGAGGAGCTGGAGAGATGAGATGAGCATGTATCCAGAGACAACCAGGCACCCATGGCACATCCTTACAGAGAACACATAGGAAGGACAACGTGCCAAGCCACGTTTCAGGTTGAATATAAGGAAAAGGCTCTGCCCCAAAGGGTGGCGTGCATGCAACAACTCCAAGGACACTGGGCACAGACGCGATCTGCTGGAGTTCAAGGAGCATTTGGACACCTCTCAGATGCAGGGTCTGAGTTTAGGGTGGTCTGTATGGAGCCAGGGGTTGAACTCTGTGAGCCCGGAGGTTCCCTTCCAACTCTGAATATTCTATAAATCCATGATTTCCATTCCTTAACTGAAACATAAAGAAAGAGAAAGTTGGTGTCACTCACAACAGTTGAAAATATTTTGTTTTTCTTTCCTTGCTACTTCCATTTTCTCTTTCTCTGTGCCACATTTCTCACCTTGAGCCTTTGGGTGAACAGATCTCAATAATTTAAGGAGCCCCAGATTTCAGTGTGAGCTTCCCTCAAGCCTTCCTGTTCCTCTCCAGCAGTGCCTTGTCAGAGAAACAGGCAGTAGAAAAGAGCAGGTAATAGATGGGGAAATGTCTTTGTGCTCTCTGCCATTGTAGCGGGCTAAAATAAAGAAGCTGCTATGTGATGCCAGGAGAAAGGAGATGATATCTGTCCAGGTTATACCCTGGATACTAAATCCAAAAGCATTTCAAGCAAGATCAGTTGGCTTTAAAAAAAAAAAAAAAAAGTTGATTTTCTTTCCAGCTCTTGGAAGTGAATCTATTTGGTGTCAGGCTGAAAGAAGACAGCGTGTAAGTAACTGAGAAAGTGTTTACTCAGTGAATTAGTTCAGCTTTCATTGTGCAGAGAGGATTATGGCCTCAGCAGTGGATGAGCTCCATTTCAGGCTGGAGTGGCTCACTTAACTACCTCCAGGGCAGGACTAATTATCATAGGACTTAGGCCATTAAAGGGCTTTAACTACCAGTGCTCTCTCCCAGGTCTGGATTAACTGTTTGCCTGGAGCAAACCGCCTGGATCACCATTCAGCCTAATGGTCTGCTTTGATTCCTCTGCCCCCGCTGCCCACCCCTTTCGCCTTTCAACTTCACGTTATTGGCAGATCTGGAACAATAGCTAAGAATATTACTACCATTGCAGCAAAACGACAAAGGGGTTTTGTTATAGGGTTGGGTTTCAGGTTGTTTTTTTTTTTTTTTTTTCCCCTCCTCTTTCGCTTGATCACTGCTGAGGCAATGTAAGGATGTGCTGTTGACCATGGCAGGGGGTCCTTACCTGGCTCAGGTGGGTTGAGAGGGGCTGTTTCAAAGGCTTGAGCCCCAAGGGAAAACGCAGGCATGCCCACGGAGCTGGGATCTGTCATACTCTGCTGTCTACGTGACAGTAATGGTGGCAGAAGTCACTCTGCATAGAAACAGCAAAAGGCTGTAGTGCCCCAAGGTGTCAAATAGCCAAGAGGAGAGATGAGAGGGAGTAGAAGAAGAGGTTGGAGTACAGCGGGGTTTCAATAAATGGTTTGTCCAAGGAAACAGATGGAGGCTGTGGCAGAGGCCACTCTGCTCCTTCTCATTAATAATTTGAAAAATTATTTAGTGGCCCTCCTGGAACAGCAGGCTTCTCATCTCTCCCAGGGTGCCATCACAGCTGGGTTGGCAGCAAACTCTTTGCTCTTCATTCCTGAGTAAGATTCTGAGATTTCCTCTCCACCTTCTACGTTTTTTTTGGCGAGTTCCTTTTTTTTTTTTTTTTTGGGGGGGGGGGAGGGAGAAATACCATTTAATGTCAATCCCCATGCTGAGCACACAAGGCCCCAACGTGGCAATCACTTACGTGCACAGATGACCTTATTCATCTGAGTAACTTGGCTGTTTGGGGAAGAGAGTTTGTCCAGTCAAAGCCCATCACATCCACGGCAGCACAGATTAAAAGCTGAAAAGTGTATCTGTGCTTCTCCACGTATTTATGTCCTTGGCAAATACATAAATAAAAGAGATATTTGTGCAAAACAATATATAAAAATCAGGGTGATTCTTGTGGCACTTCTCTTCCTGCTGTTATTAAACCAGCACAGTGTGCACAGAAACATGATGTGTGTACAGCAGGAGACGGTCCTGACCCAAATGAGCAACACTTACAGGTTGTAGCTTCCTGTGTTCAGAGCCTGCTCAAAGTTAGGAAGCTTGCATGCTCAAAATACCAAGACAGATCTAAAACAAAGCCCAGAGAAAGATGCTTGGGCCAACAACAGAGCAAAGCCTGCGCAGATTAAACCAGTTGGGATTGTCTGAGTGGAGAAAAAGGTCTGCAGCCAGGTCTTGCTGATGATGTGACCTTGAGCCTTGCCAAGCCCAGGCACCAGCTCTGCTCTGTTGGGATCTTCTCTTCTTGTTCTTGGCATGCAGCATTGCATGGCAGTGCCTGTCCAGCGATGGGCTTTTCTTCTTTGACGCTTTTTCCTCCACCCCTTTGTGCACAGTCTTCACCGATTTACCAGGTTATGCATTTTGT
This sequence comes from Phasianus colchicus, assembly GCF_987193195.1. Taxonomy (NCBI): domain Eukaryota; kingdom Metazoa; phylum Chordata; class Aves; order Galliformes; family Phasianidae; genus Phasianus; species Phasianus colchicus. The sequence goes on from NC_143445.1 coordinate 5,055,943, forward strand.
AGCCCAGCTGACAGCTTTCACAGCATTTTTCAGAGCTCAGGAGTCTGTTGTAAGATGGCCAAAATCGCGTTCTGCTGCTTCGTCTATATGGAAATTGTATAATTTCTGCTTTCCTCTGATCTCTTACTCTGAGGATAATGGGGTTTGGTACTTTCCCTTCTTGCCCCTGTTGCAGGTGTGAACTAGAATATGAGACAAACTGCTTGCTGGAGTGCAAGTTATTTGTTGTTTGCAGATGAACGGAGGTGGTTTTCATTTCCTGTGATTCTGAGCATTAAATTTTTCCCCCTCGCCATTTACCCATTGCATGACATCTTCTGCTTTCAACTCATTCATTCCTCGTCGTGTCTGAAACCTTCAGACTGGAGCCCATCAAGGAAAACATAACTGAAGGAACTCAGTGGGAAAAGAAGTAAAAAATAACAGAGGCAGTTGAAACAGCAAGAAAACACCTTTGGAGAAAAGGCATTTCTCAGAGGAAAAGTAGAGCATCTGAGGATTTCCTTCTTGGTACCAAGGGTACTCCAATCCTGTCAGAAATGTCTACCTATGAAATCTATCAAGAAAGCCCCCAAAATGAAAATCAGGACTGCAGTAATCAAGGAGTGAATGAATCAGCCCCTCCTGCGTCCTCAGTAAGAGAGCACCACGAGGCACTTCCAGAGGCAGCAGCTCTCTTACTGCATGCCCGTTCATCAGGGCAAGACCCTGCCCTGCTCTGTAGCAGGAAGGATGCCTGTGGTGAGACAGAAACCCCTGTGCTAAAACCAGGAAAGCACGTACTGGCACCTCTTTCCCTTACTTATGAAATGCAGCTTTCCCACCTTCCCTCAAAACTGCAATTAACTTGTAAATGTATGCTACAAAATTAATTTTCCACTCACTGCTGTTCTCCTGTAGCTAAGAGGAATTAGGTCAATAAAACACCAACGTGAGCTCTGATACAGCCCTCACAACAAGATCTGTCCTCATACAAAAACCTGCAAAACTAATGAACCTGGAGCAGGTCATGCACAGGGAGCCCAGCATCTAAAGGGAGTGCAAAGCAACCACCTTGGAGATGCTCCACCCAAAGGCTTTTGTGTTCCTATACACATACCTCTGCATTAGAGAATCTTGAGTTTTCCACCACCTCTTGTGAATAAGGGTTCTTCTTGGCTGCAAGTGCAAGAACTTCATGCTGTAGATGCAGAAAACCTTGGTGGGAGGTACCTGAATGTGTGATTGGTTAAGAGAGAGGTTTTCCTTGAGGCTGATTCTACAGGAGACAGCTGTGCTGAGAAACAGGGAAAAGCTGTTTGAAACAAACAGCAACATTAGCTGGCAACTGAAAACAGCTGCTCTAGAAAAATAGAAATAACCCATTCCCCCCCACACACAATAGCATGTTATGGGAGAACAGCTAATCTTGTAGCATAGGCACAGAACTCAGGGCTGGGAGGAGATAACAAAGACCAGGGGCTCTTGTGTTATGGGTCAGCTGCTGGCCCCCAGCTTTACGTCTTCTCAGCAGACACAACAGGCACTGTCACACAATGTCACTATGCCTGCAAGAGATAAGCTCCTGGATGAAAAACAGCTGGCTGGAGCTCAAGCCAGGCAAGATGGAAATGATGCTTCTAGGAAAAAAAAAAAAAAAAGAAAAAAGCCATTCAGGCCTTTTCTAAGACAGTGCTGGTGCTGTCTTCCCCCTTGCGTGGGGAAAGGAATGCCAGTGGTCTGGGGCTGCACTTAAGGCTCAGCCCATCCCAGGCACACTGCTCACCCTCCTACTTTTCCCTGTCTGTATGTGAATTCTGGGAGGGCACAGCCTTTCACTGAGCCTGGGCTGAAATGCTGCTTCTCCAAGAAGAGGCTTCCAGCACCCCATCTAGGTGAGCTGCAGTGAGCAGAGGATGCCAATGAATTGGAGCCGACTGAAACATGAACCCATTTTGGAGGCACAGCATCTCCTATAGGAGAGGAGCCAAGAGATGGGTGGAGTAGCAGAATATTTGGAAATTCAAGGAGGGAGACGTTCCATCCATTTTGACCCCTGAGCTTTTCAGTCCTTACAAGCATTATCAACAGGGAGGGGGTTACTCCCCGTGTGGAAGAATTAATTTATTGTGTTTTCATCTGAAATTAGACTTCCCCATCTCTCCTTCTTCCGCAGCTTCCAAAATATCCTCCCATTCTAATCCCTAGTTTTCATCTCCCTGCCCAGGAAGGCTTTTTCACACACTTCCTTAGAAAATCAGGCAAAAACAAAAAAAGGTACAAGCTGACTACCAAATAATCTACTTGCCAAAGCAATAAATAGTGGAAAAGTCAGCTTTTAATACAATTCTTGCATTCAGATTTAACACAGCAGTCATCTGGAATACAGCAATCCTTTCTGAAGTGTAGAGTAACCAACCAAACCTCAATTTCCTCTCTCCTTCATGGCTGCCTCTTCTTTCTCATAAGTGCCCTTACTGAGATACGTGGGTTCTCTTTCCAATAAGGCATTTGCAAGTTCTCAGCCTCGTACCCATGTGGAATAAAGGTCAAACCCCAAAGCCACAGAATTCCTCATGAAACAGAATTCTCATTTTTTATCCGGCTCACACAGAGTAAAGGGTAAGAAGTCTCTTCATTGGCAGCTCCACAATACCTGCCTCCAAGGACACTTCCCTCCTAATCCCCAGTAACTGGAAGATTTTTTGTGCCCTGAAGCGTGAAGGTTTATGTCTCTTCCAGAGCGCTGGATGTTTTGTTTAAAATTCAGAGCATTATGACTTCTAAAATAACCCGTGTTCCCTTCCTGTGGATGCTTCAGCAGCTGAGATCTGCTGACTCAAACCTTTGGGCTGTGATGCAAACAAATTCCCTGGAGAAGCAAAGGTTCAAGGAGAAACTTTGTGCCTATCCAGTGGAGCAGAGAAGAAGATGGGAGATGGGGTCACCTGGGCTGTCAGGTGTCCTCACCGCATCCCTGGGACCAAGCATGCTCACACAAGAAAGCCCATGGACCAGCTTATGGTGGTCAAGTGGCCACAGATAACCTAATTTTTGCTCTCCTGAGGTGTGTGTGCCTCTATCAGGCTTAGAGGTCACTGTAGTCAGGCACTGTGGGCAGGGAGAAAAGCAGCTTGGCTCCATGCTCCTGTGCAAGACCAGTGGTTGGACGTCCCTCCGCCAGTGGCTGATGTGAGCCACCTCACATGGACAACTGCTGTGCAGTGACCTACCCCAGGCTACAGCCTCTTAGAAAGCTGTTCTAACGCCTGTGACTCCTCACACATTTCATTCTGCAGAAGAGTGAAGTTCTCAACGCCTTCCTTTGCCCACTTCTTGCATCCTCCAGCGGGATCCGTGGTTGGGATCCTCCAGCGGGATCCAACTTTCTTAAAGTCGGGCTGCCAACATAAAGCCCGACACCCTCCCTCACACAGACCCCTTCCTCCTCTCACACAGAGCACATTCAACTTCTCAGTGGTACACAAAGAAATTTCAAGCATTTTACAGGAAAAGAAATGCGCTCTCTTGGATATGTATGAAATTGCCCGAGTCGGTGTGGGGAAATGGTGCGTTTTCTCCTCTTTGGACTTGCTCCTTCCTCCTTTTAACGTGTGGAACAAATGTCTGCTTTGGACCGTGATGGGGTAACTTGGAGAGGTTGGCAGAATTGCTGCAGATGGACCCGGGGCCGGTTTTATTTTTCTATTGAACCTTGATGGAAACGCATGCACAGCAAGTCAGGGCCTGTCCCTTTTCCTTTCTCCTTTCTCTCTCTCTCTCTCCCTTTTTTTTTTTTTTTTATTTCTTCCAGGAGTGCTGATGATAAGAAAAGCAATGTCTAAATCTTCTTAATGGTGTTTATGCAAGCAGTTTTGCTTAGCTGCAGTCCCTGCCACCCCCTCCCCCGTCCACCCTCCCCTCCCATCTTCCTGCTAATATCGCTGCTTCATTCCTTTCCCTGTTGGCTATTACTATGGACTACAGCGAATCTAAAACTAAATAATCCCCTTAGTGTCAAGTTTTCTGGGCTGAGCAAATAAATCTAACCAAATGTATTATCTAGGTAGAGGAGGCTGTTGTAAGGGGGGAAAAAAGATAAAAGCTATTTTACTTTAAGGCAAAGAGTAAAGCCATCATTTTTCATTCGCATTGTACTTTTAAAGTTTTTTTCTTTTTTTCTTTTTTTTTAATTTCATTTTAACTTTTACTGTTCATTCCCTTTCTCTTCTCGGTGTAATTAAAAATAAATAAATAAATGCAGCAAAGCTTCTGATTTCAAGCATTAAGGAGACAGAGAAAGACCCCAGATAAGGTGCAATTCAAATCCCCCTCTCAGACGGGTAATTCTGATCAGGCAGCAAAACAGTCTAAATAAATAAACCCTTCTCCACTTTCCTTTCCCTGGGGGAGAAGGACGAAGGATTTTAGAAAACTCATTTACAGGAGGAATGGAAGATGAGAAGCGTTGCAGGGCGAGGTGGAGAGGTCTGCTGGGCTTTGGGCTGCCTTGGGTTGGCTGCTCGCGAAGGCAGGATGGCTTCCTTCAGGTGTGTGCATGCAGGTGGCAAAGAATCCTCATTTTTGGTTTCTTTAAATCCAGGGCAGGTCCTTGGCCAGCAGAAGCCTACAGAGCTCCGTTGGGTTTGTACTACCAAAAATCTGGCCAATGTTTTCCCCATAGCTGCCAGCGTTCATGTATGCAGCAGCTCTGCTCAGTTGCGCCTTTCTGCCAGCCTTCCCATTTCCCAGTGCTTCCCCCAGACCTACGTGTGCTCTGGGAAAAGGATGGAGGCTCCTCAGCCTGGTACAATCCCTGGATGGCCATATACACATCCACACAGTGCCAGCCCCATTTATCTGAACTCACCCTCACCAATATTGGTCCTTTTCAAATGCAGACTGGGTGAAGAAGATGCTTGGCCTGGCTTTTGCCAAATCAGAACCTGACTCACACGTTTCTGTGGAATCAAAGCTCATTCTGATGGAGAAAAACAAAGCAAGCTGCTGAACTTGGATTCTGCTGTCTGGAAGAGCAGAAAGCTCTTGGGATATTGGAGCTATAGAGCAATAGGGTGAGGTGCTGCTCTTTTCATGTGTGTTTTCCCCCTATTCATTTCTTGCTTTCCCACTTGAACTTCAGTTTTGGAATAATTGAGTTGACAACTTTTTCTCTATATTAGGCTTTATCCTTGTGTATATGCAATGTACTTTGACCAGTTTCCCCATCTCAGTAGCCAGCTGCATAGGTGATCTGCTCCTGTGATCCATTAATCCTCAAATTTATCTGGTTTCAGCTGGGAAGACATCACTGTTTGAAGCTGAATGCTTCCATTTTACTATTCTTTTTCTTTTCTATTAAATCACCCTTATATATATTGTTTAATTAATTAATTAATCAATTAATTAATTATTTTCCCCCAGGCCCCTCTGGTTTTAGCCATAAATCTGCATGGAAAAGAATAGAGGTTTTGTTCTATCAGTGCTTGCTATAAATCTTCTCTGTAGAAATAAAACCTCAGGCACAGACACACTGAAAAAAAAAAAAAAATAAATTGCTAAAGAAAACTCCACTGCATTTTTGAGATGAGGATCTGCAATAGACATCACAAGCAGTCTCAAGCTAGCTGTTGACCTTCTGCTGGCCAGCCTAGCAAGGACACCAGCTGAGGACCAGGTTCAATCAATTTGCAATACAATGGTGCAAGAATATTGCTCATTTTATTCTGATATTCTTTTAAACATCTGCACAAAGCTGCCCGCTTGGGTATGGATCAACTCCAGAAGCACTCAGAGAAAGAGCTGCACTCTTTGGTAAACAAGCTGAAGGATGTTATCTGAAATGACAATGGATTACCTATGCTGTAAGATATTATGTAATATTTTCAATGGTCTCATGGCATCACCCGGTACGTCTGGAAAAAACATCACATGGAATGAGATTTCATGTGCACATTATTTGTTATTTTCTGGCTGCAATTTCTGCCAATATTAAATATCATTTCTGAAAGTTAGAGGAATGTCAAGTGGACTTCAGTAAGTTGCTGCTGACCTGAAAAGTTGTGCTACATGGTTGCTGTAAATGCTGGGCATCTTGCATTGCCAGAAGGTTCTTCCATATTCAAAACTTTTTTATGGTGGCCTGCTGTGAAAATAGGCTTTTTTTGGCTCCTTGTGGTAGTGTTCTGTCTGGAGCCTCCTCCTAAACGTGTTTGTATCTCAGGAGATCCCTGTGAAATAAGCAATGACTTCTCAAAGAAAGTTTTGATGGTGGATGTTACTCCACTTGCATCCCTATTTTTTTATGTGCAAATACAATGACCAACGTTCATTACCAATGAGATCTACTCACTCCAGAAAAAAATAACCCAAACCATTGGCAGATCAGTGACTTGTCTCCTTTGCTGCTGAACAGGATCAACCCCGTCAGCTCGCATGGCAAAAACTGGGTCTGTGCATCTCTGCAGATGGAAGGTTCTATTACTTGCTCTTTCTCTCTCCATCTTTGCTAGACATATAGCAACATTGCCAGCTCATGACTTCATGTGTGCCTCCAGTGGTCTTGGTCACACTCCCAGAAGCCTTGAGCTGTGAGATGTGGTGCTGAGGGATGTGGGCACTGGGCACTGTGGGTTGGGCTGGGGTTGAACCTGGGGATCTTAAGGGTCTTTTCTAACCTTGCTGATTCTATGGTAATTCTTCATATTGAGCAAATCCATCTGCAGCCCCATGCTTGAGCCCTAGGGGAGCACATCCCCTGTTGCTTTCCCTCCAGATGACTCCTTGCTCCACTCTCTGGCCCGTTGCACAGGGACCTGCTTGCAGCTTAAGGAGTAGGTTGGCAGAAGTGTCACATTTTTGGTTCTTGCCTGATGCTCTGTCATTTGCTTCCTGTTTCATATATGGCTGAATCACTGTTTTCTTAGCAGGGTGCCCTGCCAGGGGCTTGGTTCTGGTTCTGGGCTGGGGCCAGGGGCACAGAGCCAGCACAGACTGAGCAAGCTGTACGATGCATGGGACTTCTGGGTCCAAGCCTGGAGGGACTGGGAGGAGGAGAAAGCCAAGTAGAAACAAGGCAATTCCTGGGACATGAGGCAGCATGAGCAGGGAGCAGAATTTGCTGTGGGTATTTCTTAATAGTGGGTTTGGTTGAACCGGATCTGGCACGGCCCTGACCATCTCTCTCACCAAAGAGCTCCTCAAAGACAGAGCTACCAACCCCAGATCCTCAAAGCTAGACAAGAGGTTGACACATCCACACGGGACCTCCTATCTGCTGTTTCACTGCCTTTTTGCTCTCTCATGTCTGTGTTTGTAACTGGATCAGCTGAAAAGTAGCCAGAATTGATACAGCTTTTGATGTTCTACCATAAATCTGTGCTAACGCTCTGCACATCTGGGGAGTTTAGTGCTTTTGGTTCACATGAAGGATCAGGAGTGATTTGTCCAGAACTTTCCATCAAATGTCCCTCCTCTCCCTGAGCTCGGACACATCTGCACTTTATCAAATTGCAAAAAATTACTCAAAGTCAATATGCCAAGATGTTTGGTAATGTGTCAGTCCTTGGTAAGAGCTGGGAAAGCATGGGGCAAACTGAAAGGGAGCACAAGCATATGGATGGAAGTGGACCACTCATCTAAGCACAGAATCAAACAGTAACCAAGCTTCATGGGTTTACACTGTGACTTATTGGGGCATGGTGACTTAGTTAAGACTGGTAAGTTGCAATAACCCCTCAAAGGTTTTGAAAAACCTTTGCCATGTATGGCTGAGGAACGTGAGGAGTCGATTTTTGCTCTCTTCTTGCAATTTGCTTGAGAGCTGTGCATAGACTGCTGCCATCTCATGCTGGCTTACTCTCCCCAGTTCGTCACTTGGAGTCAGTTTAACTGCTAACATTCCAAGCAACTTCACCTCCTGGTGTTTGCAATGCTCTTCTGCTTGGCACAGAACCTGATCTCAAAGGTGTGATGCTTTTGGGCAAACCTTCCCCATGGTGTGTGCTGCCCTTTGGCACCCATCGCTGTTTGGGATGGAGATACCTAGATGTGGCTCTCCCTGCTCCTTTCTTCAGCACCATCACAGGGGGTTTGTGGTCTGCTCAACCCATGGAGGAGGGCAGGCAAATGACTGGCAGCTCCAAACCACTGCAATTGTTTCCTTGCAGTTTGGGTGTATCCCTCTCCCGTGGGTTTTGTGAGCAGGCTGCAACTGGAACAGATTTCCAGCACTGCTGCACCAGTTCTCTGCCAAAATCAGCTGAATTTGCTTCCACCACTGTTCTTAACCACACCATTTACTCAGAGGTCTCATTTTGGCCATGGGCTCCTTATAGTGCTGATTGCTGTAGGTTCCTCGCAGCTTTTCAACTACTGACAGATGGCAAACTTGAAAGAAGTGCACAACACAATGGGATCAAGCTTAAATCATATTGCCTGCTTTCTGTCACAGTAACATTCCAGGTCTGGGAGGGCGTGATGACTTTGGCCTTGATTATATTCATGATAATCCATCTGCACAAACAGTATGTATATGTAAATACATATATATGTATATATGTGTGCAAAAGTGAGCCACATTTTTCTTTATGCGGCCTTTTAATGTAACAGGGATTGGAAAGAGCCATCTGTGTCCACAAGGGATGCATGCCTCCTCGTTTTGTCCCTTTTATAGTCTCTAGGGGCTCTTCCAAAATATGAATCTTCTCACTGTCTCTGATTTTCTGCTGAAATTAATTCATTTGGTTCTTAAGCTGGTGCTGTCCTTTGACTGGAGAAACTCTTTTCTCTCTCTCCCATTTAATTTTCTGACATATTTCCTCCATTTCCCCTCACGTTTCCTTTGGTTGGAGTAAGCAAGTCAGGTTCTTGTGTCATACATGGGACATGTTTCTATGCTCCTGCTCAGTCTCCATGCCTTACCTAGCCATGGCTCTGAAAGAACTCATCTTTCCTCAGAGATGGGTGACCAGCAATCTGAGGTTTTGCACACAAGGACAGACTGGTGCAGAACACAATGGCATTATAATTCCTTCTTTCCACTGGAAACACTTTACCTAAGGGTTGCATCCTAGGGCTGCACCATGCTAGGGTTTTATTTCCTTTCATACTTGTGCATCCTGTCATCATCACAGATCTTCTTACTGTAAGGTACCAACCCTTGTTTCCTCTCCTTCTGCATCCCACTATAAAACATGTTGCAGTCTCAGTGTCTTTGGCTTTGAGTCTCATTTTCCACCCACATGCCACCATACAGATGACCCAGGGCTGAATGTACAGTGCCATGTTGGACATCCTTCATCTTCTTTCCACCTGACTTCATCGCTGCACTGCCATTATTTATAGGTCCTCTTTCTTAAATGGAAACCCTCAATAAAATGTCTTTCCTCTTTTCCAGCTTTGGCAACTCATAGATATACCTGGCTAGCTGCAGTGATACCGCATGGACTGCTGAGCACATTGTGCATCCAGCAGCTCCATTTCTGAAATAATTCAGCTGGTTCAGAAGATGTCCAACTGGTGTCATGTCAAGAAAAGTGGTCCCTTTCTGGATAGAGAAGGAAAGGGACGTGCTCTCACTGGGACTGGTAGCACCTCTCCACGCTCAGCCAGAAGGCTGCACCCCGACTCATGGAAGCCTCCAGCCTTTATGATGGAAATTGGATGGTTGGACTGGATGATCTTATAGGTCTTTTCCAACCTTAGTGATTCTGTGATTCTGTGATTCTGTGAAATGTGATTCGTATTACTTGCAGGGTCACCTTCTGCACAGAACATTCACTCAGTGCCGAGATGCTCCAGGGCACAAAGCTATGGCACATATTTGGTCTGTCCATAGCCAGAAAGGGCAGCGTTTCCCAGGAAACAAGAACAGATGTAATTCCAAGGAGGGAAGGCCTTGAAGTTATTTTAGCCTGTAAAACAAGAGAACACTTTAAAAAAAATCCTAAATTTTATTGAAAATATTCCTTCTCCTTAAAATTTTATCCTGAGCAAGACCAATGCCTGTGTGAGAAGCACATGGCACATCTTCATCAGGATAAAGCTGCTAGCAGGCCAAGGGAATAGCAAGAACTACAATTCAACACCCTGAACTACAGAGGGAGGACTCTGTGCCTCAGTCACTGGCAGATGGATGTTGGAGGGCTGCAGCATCGCTCTGCAGAGCACGTGCCTTCCACCTCAGCAGCTATAACCCCTGGATTCAGATTAATACAAGTCCTGTGAGGTTTTGCCATTAGTCACCCAAGGGCTCCGACTCATTTGAGACAGATCAAAGTATTTCATTTCCATTGTGACATCACTCGGGGTCATTATTTACGAGGGAGGTTTTCAAACATGCAAAAAACAAGTGGGTTTGGAAGTAAAAAGGTGTGTTTCCTTCTCCAAATGCAGAAGTGACACTTCTTGGGACTGTCATGACTTTATTTTCTCTCCATGTTCCTTTCTCCTAATTTAAATTGTGATAAAATGAGTACAGCTTTTGAAGCCTGTCAGTGTTGGATTAAGTGTGATTACCATTAAAATATATACCTAAGTAAATCGAATGAAACTATAAAATACATACGGCAGAAAAACTCAGCGGGGCAGTTTTGCAGATCCTTTTTCCTCATGTAAGGAGGAGGGAAGGTTCAGGTTGGATATTAGGAAATATTTCTTCTCAGAAAGAGCAGTGAGGCACTGCACAGCTGCACAGGGAGGTGGGGAATCACCATCCCTGGAGGTGTTCAGAGCTGTGGAGATGTGGCACTGAGGGATGTGGGCAGTGGGCATGGTTTGGATCTGGTTATCTTAGTGGTCTTTTCCAGCCTCTGTGATTCTATGACTCTGTGATGTGCACGCAGTGGTTGCTGCCAGCCATGGGATGCTGAGTGATGGGGACAGAAGACCAGAGGATGCTGCTTGCCCTTTGGCATGGCTCATCAGTGCCTGAAGCTGTCCCACACCACTCAGAGCCCTGGCTCAGCCAGAGTGCTGCAGACACCCCCTATACAAATTCCTGCATGTCACATGGATCGAATGAATGTTTGCAGTCATCAAGTTTGAGCTCTAATCCTCTCCCATTCAACAAAGCATCCGGGAAGGACTCTTCCCTTCGTGCACCAAGGCTACAGAAGACTATGGCCAAAAATGGAAAAGGCAGATGGAAGAAGTTAGAAAAAAAGTATTTTGAAGATGCTGATTTAGAGCGCTATTAAAAATGCTGCCCACATAGCCTTTTAACCCTCAAAGATATCAGATAACTTTTTTTTTTTTTCTCCCTGCGGTGAGATGAAGTGGCTGTCATTATCTGCGAAGGTCTGTATCATATTGGAATCTGCCGGCGCAGGTCAGCGAGTCCGTGGTGTTCTGGTCCCAGCTCCAGCGCTGAATTACATTTCCCAGGCACAATGGCTGCAGAATGGGTGGGTGCTTTGTCATTTAAACTGCATAAAGAGGCAGAAATTGATTTTTATTGTGGATCTTCATATCTAATAAAGCTCTGAGGGGCTCTTTTCTTCTCCGATTGAATGGCCATTGAATGCTTTCAATCTAGTTCTGTGTTTCATGCCTAAACTGAATAGTGGCAGGAGGAAAATAGATGGGGGGAAGAGAGGCCAAGTCACTTTCCAGATTGAAAAGGATACAGAAGAGAAATAAATAAAAAAAAAATAAAATAAAGTAAAAATGAATCGGGGGGGAAAAAAAGCCATTTAAGTGGAAAGAGGAACTTTCCTGATGCTGGGGAAGAATTGCTTTGGGCAATGCGCGTGCGTGGGACTGCGTGCATGGTGCCATGAAATGAGGTGGGACTCAACAAAAATGTATTTGAGGCACCCTAATGTGACCTGCATCTCCTTCAGCACTTTGCAACTGGGAAGTCCTTGTCCCCTGTTCAAGATGTGCTCTTCCTGCATATCCCAGAGCTACTCAGCATGCCTTGCCTTCAACAACTAATGTTTTGCTTAGGCTGCTGTGAAGTGGGAATGTCTCCATCTATGCTGATACTAATTAGAGATGAGATTGGTTTAGAATACATCATTTTTAAATGTAATTAGTACCTAGTACATCCTCCTCGAATCAACAAGGAGGCAATAATACAGAATGGCTTTTCAGTTGCTCTTTGATACGTATTGCTCATTTAGCCCCCTAAACCCTTGGGAAGCTCCATCACAGCTAACAAGGCCAGCAGCCTTAGCGTTAATTGGTCATGCTTATGGTCTGATAGGTCCTAAGGAGTCCTCACATGGCAGACTGAGGTCAGACAACCTTGGGAATTGCCTACTTGAATGCTGAGCCCCTTGATCATTAGACCTGGGACTGTTGGTCACAGTGTTTGCTCACAGGCATAGCTTTGAGGCAGCACTCGTTGGTAAGTGAAATGCTCCCCAACATAAGCTGCAGGACCCAGAAGGAGTGTCAAAAAGCAGCCAGCTCCACTGGGATCCCTTCTGCCCAATGGGACAGTTATCTGCATGGCAGCATCTTCAAGCTCTGCCCAGCCAGTGTGACTCCAACTTGTGGAGATTGAGGACATGTGTGTCAATATGTAAGGAGTGTGTTTCTTGCATGGCTCTTTTTCTTTTTTTCAGTACTTATATGGGATTTGACTCATCTCCTCCAACCTCTACATCTACCAGTGTTGCAGGAGGTGTGAGCAGCTCCTGTTCTCAAACCACAGCAAACCATTTACACTGGGGAACACTCTTTGATTTGCCTTTCCTGCAGCCCTCCCTAACCCCGGTGTAAGCTGTCTACTTGACTTTGCCAAACTTAAAGTGAAATGAAATTCAGCCCTGTGCCTGTAAAGCTATTGCTTCAGTTTGAGCACTCAGCATCCTGCCCTTCCTTGCACTTACAGGCATTAAAACCTCACTGAGAGCCTACTGAAGTGCTCAGTGCCTCCTCAGAGCCACTGCCAAGCCCCTAGTGATGGCCAAGGGTCAGTGGGCTTCTTGGCAGACCACAATCAGATTTCTTTCCTGTGAGCCCTCTCTGACACACACTCCCAGACTGCTTTATTCTTCCTTCCTCTCCTGTCCTGGAGATGAAGACAACTTTAAAGGTTAGGCAGGGCCAGCTTCCCATGGGATACAGGATTCTTCCCCTGTGCAAGACAACTTCCCTCAGGAAAGAGATTTTCCTGAGGTCACCACAAAATGAGAATGACTTGTAAGCTGCTGGTCCAACATCCCAGTTGTCTTTGCCAAAAGCTCGGTGCAATCTTGAAATCTAGAAAGCCAAGAAAACACCAGGCTATGCTCAGAAATAGCACTGAAAATGTTGTAATGGAATCACAGAACTGCACAATACACCCTTGCTCGGAATAATGTTTTCTATTCTGTCCTCTCTGCCTCAAGGTGCAGAATAAGGAAAAGTGTAGGGGAGGGCAAATGAAAATATTTAAGGTATAGAAAGACATCCATGCGAGGAGAGAGGAGAAAGATTATGGGTACATAATTTAGGGATGGCATGAGTAAGAGAAGCCATGGTAGAGGTATATAAAGTAATTGGTCTTTTTCTAGTTTGCAGAGCTTTTGCAAACTCAGGTCAGCAGCAGTAGGAAGCACCATGTGTTCTGCACATGGTCTCCGCTTTTGACACTCCATTAGAGTCCAAAGAACCCCAAAGCAACTAAATCCTTGTTTTCAGCCCAAAGCAAAGATGGAAGTGAAGCATTTGACCCAGTTCTCTCTTTGAGAGAGGCTCTGCCTTCGTTCCCAGAGAACATTTTTTGTAAATGCTCTGGTAACTGTTTCAAGCAAAGTCTTTTAAAGAGGATGCGAATTTTAGAGCGATACAAAAGGGCTTGTCTGCCTCAATACTTGTCAATTTCTTCCAATTGTACTGATTGGTCTAATAAAAGGTTATTAGATCTCTCTGTACAAAGTCGCCTCTGTTCAAGAGAGAGCACTTCTGGCACTCTCATGACACCATCCATACTCCAGGCCTTTCTGAGTCGTAGCCTTAGACAAAGACTTGCCATGTGAGGGCTGAAGTGGAAAGGAAAAGAAAAAACAGCCCCGCAGATGACAAAGTCATGAAGAATACAGACAACAAAGGTGCAAGTAAGAATGATCCAAATTAAATGGTGAGGTTCCAGATGGATTCAAGAGACACAAATAGCTCACCTAACCTCAGAGCACAATGGAATCACCAAGGACAGCAGTGAAAGCAGAGATCAGCTGGGTGCCAAGTAGTTTGTTCTTGAGGTCTCTGAGCAAGAGAGAGGTCTGCAGTACTGCCAGAGCATCTTCTGTTCGTCTCAGGTTGTGCCAAGGTCCAGAATTAAAAAAAAAAACCAAGACATTTAGAAGAGCTGATGGGAGCAGCAAGGAGGAGAAGCACTGCTGAAGGTGTGGTCATGAGAGCACACTGTCCTGATGGACCTGGCTGGGAGGGATGGAGACAGGGCGCAGAGAAGCAGCAGGTTTGCACTTATGTTTCTTAAGAGCTGCTATGTGTATCCCAACCTGACAGCAGCTTAGCCTTGTTAAAATAGAATGAGCTTAGGTTTCATGAAACAATTCCATGGGGTAGTGGTTCCATTTATTTAAAAAGTCAATTTTTGGTGTCTGATATTTTGGTGCCGTCTTTTTGGCTCCCCAATGTGTATTTTGCAGTGAAGCCTGGGGCAAGAAGAAGGCTCTGAGCCAGGGCAGGTGAGAGCACACGCTGTTAGGACTGGCTGCTATCTCCTTCCCAACACAAGGCTTGAGCAGCTAAGGATACCGTTAAGGAACATCACAGCAAACTCACATCTGAAATGATGACATTTCTTTGGAGCTTCAGAAAGGCAAACCAGCTGGAATTGAATCTCCCTTAAACGAAGAACAAACATGTTGAAATTAGCCTAGAAGACAGAAGTAGCTGTAAAAAGTCATCACTATTTTTGTTATCCAACACTGGCAGCTGGCTTTCCCCAAGGCAATGGACAGGCCCTACTCTTCTGGTTTTTTTTTTACCAATGACTCCAGCTGTGATCCAAGGGGAGGGCTGTGAGGAGGGTCAATCACTGGGAAGTTTCAAAGGTGCCACTCTGCAACCCAGGGCATGCAATGGTAAGAGCTCCAGGTGAAGTGGTCAAAGCCAGACTGAAACAAGTGATAGTGATGGTTAACGCTGTAGATTTTGACCCACAACACCAGTGCAGTTTGTCTGTGGTGAGGGGATTTGCTCTGCTTCCCTCTGAAGCATCCTTCCTCATTCCCAGTGTCGCAGATCGGCGTCACTCAATGCTGGATTTGTCTGACTCACTGTCATAGTGAGATTTATTCATGGGAGTCTGTTTTGCCAGCAGCTTCTCCCTGCAGGAATTTGGCTAGTCAGAGTCAGGGTGAGGCACCACTGTGAGCTTTGGGAGGTGATGCTTTCTTACCATGAACCATCCAGCCCCACAGCTCCAGCAGCCCTTCCAGTTACCTTCTGGGGTTTCACAGTTATTTCCAACCTTCCCAGTATGAAGAGAAAACAGGATGGTTTCTTCCTTTTTGAGCCTTCCCTCCAGCCCTGCAGGAGTGGTTCCCTTGATGGCCATGTAGTCCTGGGTTTCAATCAGGAATCAAGCAAGCAGAAGCAGCGTGAGGCCAGTCCCTGGTGTGATACAGAGGATGAAGACTTCTTCCCATCTCTGGTTCAGACTCAAAAGAGGGAAGGAAAGCTGTCGGTGATATGGCCAGAAGATTCCTCCTGGGAAGTGTTACCTGAGCTAGAAGTTAAGCGACTGGATGAAAATATAAAGTCAATGATTAAGGTACTTTTAAGGCCCACTGATAACAGTAGGCATATGCTAAGAAAGCAGTCTTTTCTAGCTAAGGTTGATTGCAAACGGAGTCACTTAAGGAAACCAACAGCACAGACATATACAGGAAATAAAGGAAGCACAGTAAGACTCCAGTCTGTTGTAGATGACAGCACATCACATCTCTGGAGCAAGTATCTCAGACAGCGAAGGATAGGAGGAGAGATTATAAAGAGATGCAGTTGATGAACCACACCAAAGCCTGGGTCAACTTGTCACTGCAGTCTGCAGGGTACAGGTAGGACCCCTTTGACTGTCTTTGGAGACCTCTACAGAACTCAGCTCTTCATCAAGGTCATATGGCTCTTAGGGTAGGGGATTACTTGATCATGATGTCCCCATCAGAGGGCCACAAGACACGTGGCAGAGAGAGGGTGAAGGACATCCCACCAGCTCAGGTAGCATCACCTCCACGTGTCCTGCTCCAAGGTGTCCACGATGTAAATCTCACAGTTTCTATGGGTCATTTATTATGATGCCTCTCCTCTGCATGCATAGCTTGTTTAACTTAATTCTCCATTGCCCCACTCAAGACTCATTATCAATCCTATTGCTCCCAAACATGCAGGAAGCTTACACCCTTCCATTTGGTGGTTACTTCACCTATTTAATGTTGCCATGATACCCCTTGGACATCTGCCTAGAGAAGACAAATCCCCCAAGCTGCTCCTTTAAGACCACCATCCTGGCCCCTCTCCCATCCCAACCACTTCTCTCTCACAGGGTGTACCTATGCAATCCTGAGCCATACAGCCCATGCCTTTTCAGAATTAACTCAAACAGCTGCAAATCTTTGCAAAAGTTAACCTGGGTAAAATTGCCTTTTCCACATCTCACTCTTACGCCTTTCTACTGCCGCACAGCCGAGCGGAGCGCAGTTATCTTTGAGCAGTACAAATCAGCCTTTTTAGTTCGTTTTTTTTAACTACTGCAAGAGGCAGGATTTGGAGATGGATGGCCTGCCATTCTGATCTGGTAGGACAAATCCTCTATTTCTGTGTGCCTATAAAGATTTTAGATCAGAAAAGCATCTTGTCTGAAATCCGTGTACACGGTCCATGATCTTTTAATGCTGCTGAGGAGGTAGCACTGGGCAGTATTAAGGCTATAATTCTAAACCTGCTATACCTGCTAAGCAGTTTCCATATTGTTCCTGTCATATTTGCTACTTGTAACACTTAGCCTGTTGGTGTACTCCTTGTTTTGGGGGTTAATTTGGGTTTTATTCTCATGAGTGCAGATGCATTGAATCGGAATGAGGTGTTGGCATCAAACATTTCCCAGCACCTCCCAAGTTGTGTCTGCTATTTCGGCACTCATTTGGTTCTGATCCTTTTTCCATGAGCCCACATTACTCTGTTGCAGTGGTTTCATGTTTTTTTGCCAGGACTCCAACTCGTACTGCTCTGCTGAAGTGCGTGCAGCCTCTGAAACTGCTCCTCATTTTTATTAAAAGATATTCAAAATGATGCCGGGAGTAGAAGTTTGAGTTAATTACAAATTATTCTCGATTTCACTAGCATTTTATTAACAAATCCACATTAATCCAGTATTAAAGTAGGGCGGGATTATAGGATTTCTCTCATCTGAAGCTTGGAGCAAGGGAAGTCTATAATAAACCCACCTATTCATTTGACACAAAGCTGTTCTATCAAATCTACCCCAACATGTGGCCCACCCCCGCTTCCCTGCAACATGCATATGCAATCATTTACAATATAAACTGTGTATTTTTACCATTAAATGGAATCCATAGAATGGATTCAAACCCTCACAAAAACAATCGAGGGTAAAACTGCCTTTCCAGCCCCTCTGGCCTTGGAGATGCTCTTCTTGAGTTATGCAGGTAGTTTAGCAGGGCTATTTGTCACCAGCAAAAGAGCTGACCCTACAGCAATCTATTTAATTCCATGCATTTAATTGCAAGCAGGATGAGACTAAAGCCAAGGATGCTTTGCAAATGGCTGCTGACACCACGAGGTGGGACATACCAGAGGAGAGGAAGGACCTGAGCACATCTGAAGAAATAAGTGGGCAAAGCAGAAGTGTTTCATCTTGATCCCGCCACGGTCCTCAAAATTGTCTTGCAAGTTTCCACAGAAAGGAGCTAGCTAAGGGACTGAAATAGTTTGCTTTAAGATATAATCCCTTTAATAAAATGTGAGGGTCAGAATTTCATGTTGGCAGTGAACATTTTGCTAAATAGGGCATGATGAGTTTGCTGTTCTGCTCCCAGACTGAGCGCTCGTGCTCGCGCGTTACGCTGCATAACACCCGCGTGAAATCGCTGTCTCTGCGGGGCTGGTGTGGGCTCATCAGTCCGAGGTGCAGCAACTCCTGAGCTCTTCTTGCTTTTCTTACTAGAGTGGTCCGTAAGATTATGTCCCCTGACAGAAACAGACAGAGAAAATGAAGAAAAAAACATCAGCTTTCGTAGACCCCTTTAGGCTCAGCCGTTGGGACACCATGAATATCTGAATGCTGAAATTATTGCTCGTTACACCTCTAACAACTATCAATTTTTACCCATGGGTTTCTGATGAAATAGGAAGGGGGGATGCTGGTTCCATTGATTCAAAAAGCTGTGTTTCTAGGCACTGTCATTCTCCATTTAGAAGTGACAACAGGCTTAGGGCTATGCAGAAATGTGCTGCCTCCTAACAGCTCTCAAAGAGGCACAACAATGGGGATAAGAAGTGGGGTCCTTGGGCTCCTTTTCCAGTATTTGCCTTCCTCACCTTCTCCTGGCCCTCCAGCTTCCCCTTAGTGCTGGTAGACATCTCTCACCCCTTCCTGAGAAGGAAACTTCATCTGTGCCTTTCCATATTGTACCAAGCAAGACCCTTGGTGTCCAGATGCTGTGTGCAGAAGCATTATCTTCACAACCCCATTACAAGTGCACCATTTCCTATGACCAGGTATGTGTTCTTCACTGACTGTAATACCCCTTCTTTCAGTGTCTCTTAACGTTATCTGCTGTCCAGGTGTATTTTCCCATGAAAACACAACTTGAGGCCATCACCCCTTAACCTACTGATGTTACCTAGGAGCAGATGCCAACCCCCACCTCACCACAGCCTCTTCTCAGGGAGTTGCAGAGAGCAATGAGGTCTCACCTGAACCTCTTCTTCTCCAGACTGACCCATCCCAGTTCCCTAAGCTGCTCTCCATAACACCCGTGCTCCAGGTCCTTCAC
This sequence comes from Phasianus colchicus, assembly GCF_987193195.1. Lineage (NCBI taxonomy): Eukaryota > Metazoa > Chordata > Aves > Galliformes > Phasianidae > Phasianus > Phasianus colchicus. The sequence goes on from NC_143445.1 coordinate 5,074,899, forward strand.
AACTCCATTCGCCTTCTTTGGACACGTTCCAGGGCATCAGTGTCTTCTCTGCAGTCACCTAGCAGCAAGCCACAGACCTCAACGGCCATCAGGAACCAGTGGCTGTGCTCATTTTTCATGTCCAGAAGATCAACATTTATGCCTGCGGTCATAGCCTTTTGGGTGATAGACTTTTGGGATGGATTACCCAGAAGGCTCCCTCTTCCCGAGCTGGTTGTTCTGATGTGCCCTCCTTGGTCCTCAGAGCATGGCTCAAAGCCAGTTGTCTGCATATCTCCACTTGCTTGCAAAGCCAGGAGTCATGGAGAAGTAAGCAAAAACGGTGCTCAGCCCCAAAATATGGGATAGCAGGAGATGAACAATGGCTGAATTTTAAGCAGAGGGAGTACATTACCTTGGGTGTGCATCCCTTTCCTAGTTTTACTCAGCACTCTACAGCAAACCCAGCCAACGAAAGGGCTTCTCCTCCCCGGCTGGCAAGTAATGGTGCTTGTATTTGCAATGCAAGAACCCCTTGGTGACATTTTCTGGATGCTTTCAGACAGGCGATCACAAGTCCCCGTACCAAGCATCAACATACAGTGAAAGAGCATTTTCACTTACTGCCTTTTTCCATGGCTAGGCCATAGCGGAACAACCACCAGGAGCTGCTGTGAGTTCTGACATTCAGCTTTCTTCAGATGACAGTTTATTGTCCATCTTCACTCCCATCTTCTCCGCAAGCTCAGTGAACAGCTTGGGGATGGGAGATGGGTCCTTTTGGAGCCCTGCAATAATGGGCAATTTGGAGTACAAACAACCCTTTTGTGTCTGTCACTTCAGGAAGCCCTTGATAAAGATGGCTGTGGAGAGGAACTGACATGAATATATGAGATCCCTCCTGCCCACAACCAGTGCCAAGATCTGAGGCAAAATGCACCATTTGCGTCAGGCCCTATTAAGTAAATTAATGTCCTGGAATTTTTTTAAAATAAAAAATGTAGTAAAAAAAAAAAAAGAGAGAGGGGCCCAAGGAACTTATTTTACAAATTAGTCATGATTTGCAAGAAAAATGATGCAATCAAGGGAGCTCCACAACAACAAATGAGCTCAAGACTGAGAAATTCATTAAACAAACTGTTTGCATCGTGAAGTTTCTTCTCCCTCACTTCTGCTCTGTCTCCCCTCTCGAGGATTTTCAGCATGGATTGAGATACAGACACACATGCTCATGTTGCAAGAAGGTAATGCTCCTCAAACTAACTCTGATTATAGCCCCTGAGGGCAGCAGCATCCAGGGAACCTACAGTTTGCTGCCTGAAGGAGTCAGGAGGGAATGGCAGATCATGCTTAGACAAGTGGTCTTGAGGACAGCATGTAATCATAGAATCATAAACCTTGGAAAGACCATTAAGATCACCCAGTCCAACCAATAACTTATGCCAGTGACTGCTCTAGACCACATCCCTCAATGCGACATCTACACTTTTCTTGAAGTCACCTCCATGGATGGTGACTCCTGCACCCCCTGGGCAGCCTGTGCCAATGCCTCACAAGAGATGTGGGCCAGGAAAACGCAGCTTTGATGGGACCCCACACACAGAAGGAAGGAGACCAGGACATGGTGTCCATGGGACACGCTTCTTGTGTCTTGCTGGTGGCACAAGCCCTTCATCCACCATCCCTCCTACACTCCTTCTGAACTCCCCATTAGCACAGCCAGTTAAATAAACCCAAACAACACACCGTACAAGGCTTCCAAAAAACCAGCCTCCAACCAGCCTGCGCTCTAATGCGAGCAGCAGACAAAGCTAAAGAAAAGCAGAGGAGCAGGCACCCTTCAAGTTAAGCATGTTATTAAAGAATATTCTTTTTTGAAGTTTGTTGATTTTATTTTTATCATATTTTAGCACAAACCCTTTTCAAGTTATAAATTAAGTAACTGCTGCAGAAGGGTTATGGTGTTGTTGTTGGGTTTTTTTAGATGCATTTCCTATAGAGAGATTTTTTAAGTTTCCAGTACAAAAAAAAAAATATCATGGAAAGCTGTGTTGAATTATGTGATACATTGAAATTAAAATGAAATTCCAAATTATCTTGCAGTCAGGGGCTGATGTGGACTGAGTGATAATAAATAAAGGTTAAAAGGACATTGGCAAGTCTTTTTTCATGGCTTTCAATTTTTCCCCTCCCTGTTGTTTGTAAAAACCTCTTAGAAGATTAAAAATAATATTTCTTTCCCTATTGATTTTTTTTTTTTTCTTTTTCCACATTTGAAAACAGCATTTATTTATTTTCTGTGTTTCTAATGGAGTTGGGATTAATGTGGATTTATTTGTTCTCTGCTTGGCTAGTGCCTTGGTCTCACAGAGAGACCAGAGTGACCCTGGGAAAGGTGCTCATCAGTGGGACAGCACCAAATGTTCATCAAGGGGTTGGTCAGGGGCTGAGGTCATCCATAAATACGCTGACCTTGGAGCCACCACCCAAAAACTCAGTTTGTTTTCCTTGGGTATGCAATATCCCTAGGTCCAGAGATGCACACAGGTCCAAAGGCTCCAACCAGGAGATGCTGTCCACTTCTGAATGGAGGACTGGGGAAAACACTTGGTGGGAGATGAGTCTTCTACTCCCCCCCAGGTACATGGAAGCTGATTGCCATGCCCTCGGCCAGGATCTGGCTTGTCCTTCCACTTGAGAACCTATGGGGTGGCTTCATTTTCTCAGAGGTGCCACAAAGCTCAGTGCATCACAGCCCACATGATGTAACCAGTGCTAGGAGATGTCCCATATGGGGATCAGGGCTGGGGTGGAAGTGTGGCCTGGCTCCTCCTGTATCCAGCAAGGAGCTGCCCAAGCCAGGTGTGCAACTCTCACCACAGACACTGAAATTATCCATCCCCATCAGGTTTTAATTTCAACTGGGGGAAGCAGGAAGCTCCAATGAAGCTTCAGGCAGCTCAGCAGGGGCCTCTGCTCCTTGTGCAGCAGCAGTGCAACAGCACAGCCGCCACGTGGCTGCTCAGGTGTGGGCTGCAGGATGTGCTTATGCCTTTATATACATCAGAGTTGCAGTTCTGTCCACAGTGATGTTTGCACTAGTGGTTTTCCTCTTGAGAAGCCTACAGGCAGCATTAGGGGGGGTTGGAGGCGGGCAATAAGAATATTAGATGTTATTCATGGCCATCATCAGAAGGGAGAATGGAAGGATTGGGACAGCTTACCTTGGAGAGAGGGACAGTTCTGCCAAAGCTACTGAGAATAAAAATTGTCAAGGAAAAGAGAGACAGATCTCAGTTCTTTGCCTCTGAAAAATGAGAATATTTTTTGTGCTGTCAGCTCTTTACCTGTGGAACTCACTGCCACAAGACAGTAGTTAGGACCTACTGCAGCATCAGGACCACATCTCCAAAGCCAGCAAGAGCTGGTTCCCCTGGAGCTGGCTTCTTGGGACCCAGCTTGGTGAGGGACATACCATATCACACAATCACAGAATCACAGAATGGCCAGGGTTGGAAGGGACCTCAAGGATCACGAAACTCCAACCCCCCTGCCACACGCAGGGCCACCAACCTCCTCATTTAATGCTAGACCAGGCTGCCCAGGGCCCCATCCAACCTGGCCTTGAACACCTCCAGGGACAGGGCATCCACAGCCTCTCTGGGCAGCTGTTCCAGCACCTCACCACTCTCACTGTAAAGAATTTCCCCCTGACGTCCAACCTAAATCTCCCCTCCCTTAACTTAAAACCATTTCCCCTCGTCCTGCAGTTATCTACCCTTTCAAAGAGTTGATTCCCCTCCCCCATATGGAGAGCCTGTTTTCCCCATTAGTCTCAACACTTTATTGGGAAGATGGTATAATATGAACAGTTATCAAGGTAGCTGTTTGTACATCCACATCGAGGGGAATACTACAACTGCCTGCTGAGGGTTTATAGGCCAGGGCAGGCAGTGTTGGCTTCGTGCCATTTGAGAACCTAAATTGCAGGAGATCCCAGGTCTAAGGATGGAGAACAGGAGCCCGGGGGCACCTGCCCCTTTGGGCAAAGCGGTCAGTGCTCTTTGCTGCTGCTTTGGCTTGGAGCACCCAACATTTGGAGCAGAAAGGCTGGGCTTGCAGATGTGGTGCAGGCTGAGGGTGCCAGAGATGCAGCTCCCTTTGGCCAGCAGTAAAACAAAAGCTATTAACGCCTCCGGTTCGGGCTGTAAGCTCTTTAGGAGGGGGAGACCCTGCCAAGATACGTTTGTGTAACCCCAGGGCAGTGAAAACGTAGACCTCCACAAAAAAACACCAACAAATCTGGTAACATACCGACCCCAAGAGATGGTCCTGAGCTTTAATTCCTTGTGACCGCTCCCTGCGACGGCAGCTGGTGCTTTAGGGGCAGCAAAAAGGATGCTGAGAGCTGGACGGGTTCCTCGCTTTGGTTCACAAAGACTTCCAAAGACCTCTGCTCTACTCCCCAGTGTTTGCAATGAGCAGAAGGCGTGTTTCCTAAAAAAGAGAAGAGGGAAAGGCAGGGCAGCGGCGTCTCGCTGGGGAATGGCAGTAAATTCAGCTCCCTGAGTCAGTGTGTTGAAAGGAAAATACCCACAGGCAACGGGGATGTGAGCAGCTTCACGGATCTGAATCCCCGCACAGGGAATGTGCAGGGTTTGCACACAGGGTTATTTTGGGGGAGGAAAAAAAAAAAAAAAAAAAAAAAGGGAGTTCACCAAACCCCTCCCAATTTCCGGGTCTGTGCTGGTAAAAGCAGCAACAAGTACAAAGCCTGCTTGGCTCCAAACTCCAAAGTTTCGCCCGAGCAGACTTTCTTATCGCTCTGCCTACAATGTGTGTGATACTTTATTAGCATCTTCCGCAGTAATCCCAGCAAAACTGAAGCAAAAAAAAAAAAAAAGTGTCAGATCAAAAGGGGGAGCATGAAAGCAGGCGGCTAAGCAGGTTGCTGGGATGCTAATGATTGCTTCCCTCATTCTCTGAGTGTCACACACAACATCTCTAAGCCCGGCGCAGCGCGTAAGCCACACAAATAGCCATATTTGTTAACATTCATGTGACTCTTTCGTCTGAGCTGCATTTCCTTGAGTACACCACAATGAAGAGTTTCTTTTAATAGGGATCAACCGGGGAAAAACAACTGTGAGGGACTTTTCTCTCCCTCTCCCTCCTTCTCTCTCTCTCTCTCACTCCCTCTCTCACTCTCTCTAAACCTTTTACACTGCGGTTGAACAAGCCTCTGGATAAAGACTTTATCCAAAAACCCCCTCTTTAAAGTTATTTCAAATTTCTCTGCAAGGCTTTCAGAAATCTGTTTGTTTGAGGGCAGAATTAGATGTGACCGGCGTTTTATTGTGACATAAAACCATATTTCTTCCCTGGAAGATTAAAAAATAAAATCGGTTAATAAGAAAAGCTGTCAGCAACAGAAAATGGCTGACATAATCCGTTTATCCTCCGAGCAATAAAGATATTGGTCCTTGGGAGTCTATCCTCTCTCTCATGTTATTTCGCCCAAAACATTATCTTCCCAGCATTCTGATGGATTAAGAAGTCATATGGGAGATAGCAGGGAAATGACAGATACAAAAAAAATAATATCCTTTCATTTCCCCTCCTCCCCGCACTCTCTCTCTCTCTCCCTCTTTCTCTCCCGTTTTCTCCCCAGCCCCTCCTTCCCCTGCCTCCCTCTCTCTCTTTTTCTGTGTCCCCTTGGAAAAGTGGTCCATCTGCTTCTTCCCAGCATCCCAGCAGTCTGTGGAAGTCCCACGAGGCTGACTCCAGCCTGGAGAAGTGACACAGGACTTCTACCACTCCTCATCCCCACTCACACATGTGGATGCTCACGGCTCAGCACCATTCAGTATCCTCATAGGAACTACCAAACCCCACCTGCCTACCGGCTCTTGGCCACCATCTCTGAACTCCACCTGAATTTTTTTTTTACAATTCTTTGTCCCTGAGCAATTTGCTGGAGGAAGAGAGAGAAAATCTGCCACCAGGTTTGAGTGAAGCAAAGCTGGGGTTCATTCCTGTGCTTTGGCGGTGAAATCTATGGATGGGAGAGGGCTCTGGTCTTTGGAAAAGTCCTCGTCATATGAGGACTCATTCATGAGAATCTTCTTCATGCTCTGCCCTGGTGAAGCAGAGCCACCATGGAGGTCATCTCCACACCACATGAGTGAGCAGTCCTGATGGCCTCATTCTTGGACTTAGGGGCAATGGTCTCTCTGTCTGGCTGACATAATCCAGCCAGTAGAGGCAAAACCTGACCCAATGCTGAGCTCCAGGGACTCAGACACACGGCTTTGAACCTTGACACCTCTTGGCACTCTGTGTCCACTTGAGTAAATTTTGCATTTCCCCTTCTCTCAGAGACTTTGAAGCCCCCTCCAGCCCACTAGCCCATGTCCCACCACGGCTCTTTCAGACCAGGGTTTGCTCCATCATCAGAACAAATGTCAGAAAGTGCTTTGGAGGTGCAGGACCCAGGGCTGGGAAGGAGGCGAGATGTCATCTAATCCCTCCAGGAAGGGATCATGCAGGTCTAAAGCAACTCTGAAGGATGTTCATCTAACCTCTTCCTAAACACTGGAGACTCCACAGCCTCCTCAGGAAATTTATTCCAGTTCTTCACTACCCTTAGCACCAGAGTGTTTTTCTGAGCACCCGACTTAAATCTTCCATGCTGCAATTTAGGGCTCTGACTTCTCTTCCTATCCCCTGCAGATGTGAAGAACAATTTATTGTCTTTCTCTTTTCAGCAGCCTCTCAGCTAGCAGAAGGCTATCCGGAGAGGAAATGAGCAGGAGGAATGTCCTCCTCTTTCCCCCCATCCCATCTCCTTCTCCTCAAGAGGAGAGTCAGTCCTGGCTCTTTCAGCTTCTCCTGCAAAGGAAGGTTTTCTAGATGTACACCTCTCTTCTGTGCCGAGCAGAAGTGAGTCGACCCCCAGCTGGTTCTATGGGCTGCTTCCTGCAGACATGGCTGGGGAAGATCTCAAACCAAAATGCATTAAAATGGAGGTTATAAAGAAAAGAATATGTCGCTTGCTCTGACAAATTCCACAGAAATTTTCCTCTCTTTTCTATTCTCTTCAGCACTCTTGCATTTTGTGAACATCTTTAATGCTTTCCCTCTGCTTTTCTTTGGCAGATTTTGTGTCATTTGGTGGATTATAAAGGATGCATTGTCATCTTTTTGCACACTGCTTACCCAGCACGGGGGTTGGGTTATTCATCCATGAATGTTCCCACATCTGTCCACCTGTCTCACACCCAGAGATGTCCTCCTCTTGCAAACTATGTTTTTGAATGAAAAATAGATACACTCGTGACAAAAGGCAAAAGTTTGAGATCTTCTGTTCTACCAAAAGAATATAGTCAGTTGTGATGCCCATTAAGGTTGCAAAGGTGTAGCATGGGCACAGTTCTCCCACAGCACCGTGTCTCTTGAACAAAGCAGTTTGCTTTCTTCTGGCAGCAATCTCTTCCTTTTCGGAGAGAAGACCTCAAGCTGAAAGTTGTTCCTCCTTAACTCCATCTGCCACTTCTGTGCCTTATCCGGATGTGATCAGGGGTTCAAAAGCATTGTTTCCACTATGGGGCAAACTAAGCAAAGAGGAGCATAGAGATCCTTTCCCAAAAGCTGGCAGATAATTGGAGGGATTGTCAAGGGTGAAGAATCACCGGGCGCAAATACATAAGAACGTGGAAAAAAAAAAAACAGAACAGCAGACATCTGCCTATCAGCACCAATTCAGGTAGCTCTCCTGGGAAGAGGTCGCACTGATTACCCAACAAACAGAGGCTGCTGGTGCAGGGATGGAGGGAGATGAGGATATTTACTTCTAGCTGAGCAAATTTGTCAACAGCCTGTAAAACACATGATTACTACGGAATTACATGTATTACACTTGGTGCTTATTCTTATTCTTATTTAAAATAAACATATTCTCTAGGGTTGGATTCCGATGAAAAGCAAGGATTAAAAATAAGAAACAAAATCAGGATTCAGTAGCAGCCGAACATAGCAAATGTTAATGTAAGGGGTAAAAATTAAATCAAGGTAGCATAACATTCAATAGGCTAAGATTCAGAGGTTAGAAGCCAAAATCACGGCCCTGGGACAGCCCTCAGATGGCCACCCAAATATTTCTGGAGCCCTCAGATCTGTGTGCTCTTCAGTCTAAACAGTGGAACACTCCAATCCTCCTTCACAGCTTATGGCTTCTAGATCCCCCATGGGCCTCACTGGTCTAATTTTGGGTTGTGTGTAACTACTAGATACACCACTTTACGTCTGATGTCCCTTTCCTTTGTGTTGCTGGATGACTCCGACAATGACACATTGACACCTCACTTCTCAAAATGTTCAGAAACCAACGGAAGCAAACTGTGTGAGTGCTTTGTAGTAGTAGAGATGAGAGGCAGAAAGTCTTCATAAATTCAGGAGTACCAGTGCGCAGTGTGATGAATTCAGATGATGGCATCCTTATGGATGCTCCGTGACTGAAAGCACAGGGAGACTGCACTGTGATTTGGTGACATACCACCTCCTTTGGTACAACTGGAGAAGACAGCACAACTTGGAGATTCAGATTTTGTGTCAGGCTACCCCTCTGTGACTTTCCCTTTTGGGACACTGGATGTTTCTTTCAGACACTGCTCAGCACAGTAGTGTCTGCAAACACTCCCATCAAGACAAGACTACCCTGTTGGGAGGTGCTCTGGAGGCAAATGGTAGAAGACCAGCCCTGCCAGAAGCAGAAGCAGATGTGTAAAGACTTGGAGATCGTGCAGAGACTCAGAGAGTAGACTGGTAATAACTCTGGCAGCACCAGCATCTCACAAGCTTCACACTGGTTCCCCATCTGCCACTACTGCCTCATCTCAGGCCATGGGTAGATGCTGTAAAGACTAGTTCTCAATCTTACCCTTTCCCAAGGCTCCAAATAATTGGGCTTATCTGAAAGTGGCCCCGACCTTCAGCATTTCCATCTCTGCTGATGGCTAACAGCACCCCGCAACCGCAGAGCTGTTGGCACAGGCACAAGAGACAGCAAAGGAGAATGGAGAGGAGGAGACGCAGACACACACTTACACACGCTCACAGGGATAAAAAGGATAACTGGATCCATGAAAATAAGCCAAGCACTGCCATCGTCGGTCTAAATGCAGATAAGTATTGTACTGAAAACAAAGATTACTTGTACTTTGTAGATAGAGACGTGTTTTGTTACAGGATGCTTTGTATGGAATTGGGTCACAGCAGAATATGAGCCAACTCCCCCTCCCGCCCGCCTCCTCCCAACCTCCCTCTCCGCCTGCCTATCCTTTGAATCTGGAGCCAAATCTCAAGGGTAACAGAGTAGAAATTGCTACAGTTTTGCCGTTTTCCCTTGGCTGGGATTTGCTTTTCATTCGTGGGGCAATACTCGTGCCTCTCTGCCATTCATCTATTAATTAATGTCATTGATTATTAGCTGCTCCCTCTCAGCCTTGTGTTTTCAAACCTCTGGAGGGAGAGGGGGAGGTGAGACGTATCCAAAGGATGCCCAATTCAAGTGACAAGGGAAGCGCCAAAGCTTTGTTATCCTCCTTGCTAATCCCACCCCACTGCCATGTCCTCGTCCACTGTCGTAAGTCCTCCACCATGATATGTATGCTAGGCCCATCATGATGGTATGTGATCACCTTCTTCTCTCACCCTACAAAGCAAAGCATCTGTTTTTGTCCTTTCAGTATTCTTTTGCTCAGAAAAAAAGCCATACACCCACATCACTCATGGATCCTGCCACGTGTCCTGCCCTTTGCAGCTATTCCAGATGCAACTTCATTTCTTGGGCACTGTCTATTGTGCAACTGAAATTTATCCACATCCCAAAGTTCATATCCAAGACCTTGGACACTCAAAGTCCTTCGGTATCCCAGGCGTTTCTATGTCTCATTCAAGACATGACATCTGCAATCTAAGTATTCCCAGAAACCTGCACCTGTAGATGCAAAACCCACTCTTTCCATATTTCCATAGTTTGGTTCTGGATGTCAGCAGTCCTTCAGAGAAAATTTGTTAGCTACAAAAACCACAGCAGAAAAAGGATGCCCAAGATTAGAACTATCAGCACTAAAGATCTCTTGGGAATACAAAATACTTTGATTTCACAGAACACAAGGAAGTATTTTGACTTAACGTGCACTGGATGCTCATTGGCATTACTGTACTAGAATGTGAGTGCTGGTCACTGTGTAATCTACCCATAAGAAGCCAAAATTTCAATGGTACAAGGTGGCAATCATAAAATCAGAGAATAGAATCGTTGAATATCCCAAGTTGGAAGGGACCCAAAAGGATCATTGAGTCCAACTCCTGGACTTGATTAATGCTTGTTTGCATTTGGTTGCATTTCCACCATTGTCATGGATGCTCTAGGATAGATCTACAGTTCTTTTTAGGCAGATGCAATCTAAACCAGACCAAGTCATGTAGCATCTCCAAGCCTTCTCCTGTACGTAGAAGGTGACTCCCAGGTCGCACCACCACCAACTCCCATGGCAACACCAAGGCTTCAGGCCTCATCCCACACTGCTGCAGAGCCAGGAGAGCCCTTTCCTGAAGGAGTAGGCACTTCGGGTGAGACACCACTAACCATCACTTTTGTAGTCCAAGATGGAAAGTCAACGAGCACTGTGTTTAAAATCCCCATGTTTTTAGCAGCTGATGTGACATATGGGCCAGCCTGAACCCTTCCCATCTGCACCCTTCCCATCTCTACAGAAAAGCTAGATAGCAAAGATGTCATTCCCTGAAGCTCCAAGGATTTAAAGAGTCACCCAAGCATTTTCTCAAAGGGTTTTTTTTTTCCGCAGTGCTGAGTCAGGGCTCACTTCCCCCCGCCCACTGCAATTCACTCATGGCCAGATCCAGCCCCCACCAGAGCTGATGAATCCCCACATCGAGGAGAGACGCCACGACGTGGTGCAGCATAAAGTTTTTATCTGTGCTGGTTGGGAATGAGGTGCATAACTCACCGGCACCGTTGCCGCTTGTGAGTAATGCGCCCATTCTGCACTCCAGCGGATAAAACCTTTATGGCCCAGCGCAGCACTGGGTATTACATCTAATATATGCACTACCATAATGACGAGCACTGAAAACCTGTTTTTTTAACCTGTTTTCTCCCCCTTCTTTCTCCTTCCCGCTCTTGAATACCCCTCCGTGTCTGCTTCGTGGTGCTTTGCTTCTGCTTTGTCAACCGCCTGGGGAACCCGCTCCATCGATATTCTGGACAAGGTTTTGATTTGGGGGAAAAAAAAAAAATAGAAAAAAAAAAAAACCCACAGAGTGAGCGGCATAATTTAAAAATCAAAGAAATTCATTTCAGTAGTAAAAGGTTAACAGCCTTTAGGAGGAACACTTTTTAATCACCCACGTCTAGACTCTATCACTCGAATCACCGGCAGCAGGAGTGAAATATGGCTAAGCCCCCGTCACCAAACAGCACCTAAAGACTGTTGTATTTAATCATGTCTGTGCACTAGTTATGGATTTTCATTATGATTCCCGATGCTGTTGCGCTGTGTAAAATATTAATATCCATAGTAATGATGCATGAAGCTTGGAGTGTAATTTCTTCACTCTCCTTGTCTGATATTAAATTGTTACCACTTTATCATTTGTGTAGAACTGCACGTTTCAATTAATCTTTCCGTATCAGCAGCCCTGATTAATATAGATCATGATTCATAAGCTTATCGTCACTATAGTTTTAACAGATCATTTATAAAGATCTTAAATTTCAGGGCCTGGGAGGCGCAGCCACTCCGTCCAAGGCTTTTCTCCCTTCCTGCTCCAGCAGGTTTCTCCATTCAAACAACTAATTCCAGCAGAGAAAATTAGCCAGATAAAAATAAAGCGTGCCTGATTATTTCTTTGAACTTTACTGGGAGCTCCACGTAAACTTTCTCCCTCTTTGCTTCGTTGAGTAGAACGTGCATGACTGGAGGCTCTCACCAGCTTTGGGCTTCCCCCCTCCCGTGCCCACCCAACTGGTCGTGGTCTTCTCCATCCCCATAGAGAAGGTTGGTCACAGGGTGCAGATGCATCAGCTCTCGTCGGGCAAGGTGCAATGCAGGCACTGCAGTGCACGGCACAGATGTTTGCCTTGAAAATGAATGGCTACACGCAGCAGCACCTGCTGAGCTGGGGATGGATAGGTAGCATCCCACTTGGGGAAGTGCCCATCTCTTTCGGGATGCTGTTATAATCGTAGTAATGAAGAACAGCAACCAATTAGTCACTTTTTAGTGGATAGAGTTGGAAAAGACGCATTAGATAGTTTAAAACATCCATCAAAGGTCCCTGTCTAGCCTTCTGTATATTCCCTGGGGCTTTGTCAAGCGATCTTAAGTGTCTCAAATAATGGAGAGACTCAAGAGACTATTTAAAATCCTAATAGATGCTATTTTTTTTCCCTACTTACGTATTTCCCTTTCTGACAGTCCCAGAATTCCTAATTGCAGCCCCCCGTTCATATCTGCAAAAGACACGGGGTTACACCAGGAGGAACAGCTCTGAGAACACCACTGGGGACCACAGTTAAGCCATAGCAGGGGCAGGGAAGGGGCACTTTAAATCTCTGCTGCTTTCTCCCTCGGTTCTGTGCCAGTGATGCCAGCCCTACACTGAGCACAACCAACTGCTGAGAGCATCAATCCCAGGAACCAAGCTACCATCCTCCTCCTCCACTCCCAGGGCAGGATGATCTCCCTTCTGTCACTCACCCCTCTCACAAAATGGGCACCATTTGGAAATATGGTGATGTTTTATTAACCTCCTGCCCTCCCTGACTAACAAGGGGAAGGCAAAAACCCCGGGAAGTATACAGCCGTATCTGAAATCTATACAGCAAGACAGATCTGGCTGGAGCAGTCTTTAGGGCATATATACATTACCAGGCTACAGTGAAATATGGCCTGAAATTTGTCTCCAAAGATGAGATAATGTAGCTGCGTTAACAGCTGCAACTGTCACTTTCGAGTGAAGTAGTGGGTATTGTGTTGAGTACATTTGCAGGGCAATTTTCCAGTTGGAATAAAAGGCTTTCTGAGCTGAATTTTGCTTGGTTTTTATCCATCCATCTGAGGTTATTTTTATATATATATTATACAAATATTGACTGGTTCTGAGGGCAATAGAGGTAAAATATCACACCAGGAAAGAAAACAGTTCCCAAGTCTCTCTCTATATATTCTGGCCTCAGCTATAGGCTGAGGGCAGTATATGCCATTTCTCCCCTCTGGGTATGAAATTTTACTGCTCTTGCTTCTTAGCTATTTTATTATCCCTTTGTATGTTTGTAAAGAAGAAAGAGCTAGGGTAGTGCTGGACTTGGAGGCTTTTGCACAAAAGCAATGTGCTTCAGGAGAGTTTTGCATGAAGCATGAATTTGCTCTGCCAGGATCTGTATTTTGAACGTGCTGCATTAAATTGCAGATAGATATCATTCCCTGTGTTTCGTTTGGTTTTGTTTCTCCAAACACGAGCACAATACAACGAATTGCCACAATGATTTGGCACAGGAGCTCCAGCAGAGATCAGGGCACCGCTGTCCCAAGCTCTCTGAAATACATTCTAGGTAGCTTAGGTAAGAGGCAATTTGTGCATGCTACAGAAAAGCTGTGGCGGTTTAAGGCAGTGCAGGCTTTTAGTGGCAGCACTGCAAACACTGCCAGATCTACCTGTTTGCCTCCCCTCTAGTTTTGTCACCATGCTAATGTGCAGCTTGGCAGAGGTGGACCCTTTGGGATGCCCACTGTGTGCAATAGAATGCCTCCTTATAAAATCTGCCTCGTACAGCTTGGATAGCCTCTTGTGGATGAGCTCTGAGGATCTTAGCAGCAAATACAAGCACCAGGGGAGGAGCATAGAGTCGTGGAATCATTTAGGTTGGAAAAGACCCCTAAGATTCATCAAGACCAACCCCAGCCCACCCCACGTCCCTCAGTGCCACCTCTCCACAGCTCTGACCACCACCAGGGACAGTGATTCTTCCACCTCCCATGTGAACAGAGGACCCTGACACAGCAGCAATGGGAGGAAAACCAGTGGGCAGCTCCTCATCACTCTGGATTTGGGCTGTTTGAGACCCTCCAGATCCCCCCATACTTGTTGTGGCCTTAAAGGAGACAAAGCAGAGCAGCTGGCTTGTGGGCCCCAAGAATCAGACACAGAGAATCCTTTTACCACCAAAGACACCATAGATTGGCCACTGCAGAGCTGCAGTGCAACGGCCACCCAAACCATGACCCCATAAAGAGATCAGTAATCCCACAGCAGCGCCGGTTATGGAGCAACCAGGGAATATCAAGAGAAAACAAATCACCGTTGGCACCTATAGCCACGTGCAGAAATTAGAGAGTCTGACTATAAGGTCACAATAAATCAGTACGCTGACAAGGAGATCTACCCTTTGTCCAGGGCAGAAGATTTATCTGTGACCCTAGGCAGGGGCATTTCTTTCCTGATTTGTTAAATGCTGAGCAGAAAATGGAGTTAGATCAGCTGCCTGATGAGTACCTGATTGCAGATGCTCAGCCCAACGCCTGCACTTCCTGCCCTGCACACAAGCACTCTTGCTTGCAGGATGCTGTAGTATACTTAGAGTGCCCCTATTTCTCTCCCTGTGATGGACTGGCTTTTGTAGAACTGCGTTTTGAGGTTTGTCTTCTTGATGACATTTTAACCAGAGGGCTCTTTGCTTCAAAATGCTGACCTGTTCAGAGCATTGCCTACCTGCTGGGAACCCAATGGGATGGCCATTGGTGAGAGGGAGACACAGAAGCACTGGCTTGTCCAACGGGGAAGTCCAGGCTGTCCACTTGGACAGACAAGCCACCAGGACATCATATTCATCCTGAAACGTAAGCCACATTTTCTCCTTCACCTCCCCAGCCAAACCCTGCAGACACCCACTGCCTACACCTAAGGGAGTTATGGGTTCTGTTTATGAAAGCACTGAACTCAACTAAAACCATGCTGCCATCCCATTTACACAGCAACAAGCAACACAGACAGTGGCAGTCGCAAAAGGCACTGCAGGAAATAATCAAATAACTCACTTTGACATTGCTTTACAGGCCCTGAACTCATTCACCAAAGGTTTCAGTTCTCCATTTTTTCCCCTATCTCACCACTAAATTATTCCTTAACTGACTATTGTGGCGATTTGAGGAACTTTTGACATATAAATGCAAACATGCCCATAAATTTCACAGTAAAAACTTAACATGAGAAGCCTGCATAATCGCAAACAGTAAATATTTTGCTGTAGCAGTGGTTCATATGGGGAAAATTAGCATTTCACTCTGGTTTGGCCCAAATGTGTTTTGATTTCCTTGGAGGTTGTCGGGAGTTGTTTTTTTGGTTCTGTCTCCTGTAATATAAATAATAATGTAGCCAGATGCTGGGTATATAAACACATGGCTGATGAGCAAAGGGATGTGAAGGATAATGTTCATTATCTTTACAACACTGGGAAACAAGGCTACTGTTTTTGAACTGTATAAAATGCATAGAATAAAGCAAACTTGAGAAACCTGGTGGGGTCACAGCCTGCTTATGGTCATGGGAACGGTGTGGAGTGACTGGTATAGCTCGTCTGCAACATCATCTCACAATCTTAACCTTTTCTGTATGTGTATCCTGAACTATTTTTAAGGTCCTCAGTTTCATGGACCAAGTCAAGTCCACCAAATTGAGGACAGAATTTGACCTTGCATTGTGATTTGTATCTTGCCCCAGCTCCATCTGAATTTATTGGAAGAAGGAGGTTCAGCTCCTCCTAAATGGGACCACAGATGTCTCTGCTGGGAGTTCAGTGACTCAGAAAGTACAAGGATTCCTTTGGAAAATTGATTACTTTCTCACCTGAGGTAAATGTGATCATAGAAAAAACAGTTTACCATATCTGAATAATCTTACCTCTGAATTGTGAATGAGAACTGATCACATTGCTACATGCACTGTGTTAAATATTTATCGCTTTCACGTGAATCTAAATTCAAGACATTTAACAGTATCACGAGTAATTTGGGTTGATTCCTATTGTCCCTTAAGAGCATTCCAGACCTTAGTGTATTTTAACCATCACAGCAGTATATAATCAATATCTGTTTGCAGAATGTCTATAGTTACGTAGGAGAAAATTCCCATCACTCCCTTCTCCAGGAAAATTTGCATGGAATTTCACATTTCTGTTCCATTGGTGCCACCTATTGGTAAGTGCATATGTCAAACCAAGAAAACAGTCATTTCCTTTGAGGAGCTGTGACGAAGGCTTGGACCTCTCACCAAAGACATGTGACTACAGTCATGATGTAGGCATCATCTAGGACCATTCTGAAGGCAAACTCCTTGAACCCATTGAGGCATTCAGCTCCACTGACCATTTTCCAGCCAGGTCAGCTCATGACCCAGTGAATAAAGAGCTCATTGCTCTTGAGTTTAGCAGGAAGCCCTACTGTTGGCCACTACTTCACCCGGCCACTGCTTCTCCTACCTGGGATTAGAGAAGATCTTGGTCCATCCCATAAAGGTGGTTGGTCTCCATAGCAGTCTGTCCAATTCTGAATGGATCAGACCTTCACAAAGCTCTCCTTGGCTTCAGGTTTGGCTCCATATGACTCAGCCAGCAAAGTGCCAGCATGGTGTTCTCAGTCCTGGGCACCCATCCCAGCTGCCAAAGGGAATTAGTTAATACCAGCCTCAGCAGAGGGTAAAAACCCTATGCAAGGGACTGATGTCTGTTGAGCAGTTACTACTTTCTCTATTGCCCATCCTCCTCAGCTGGACTTTGCAGAACAGAAGAAGGGAGAAAAGAGGAAAGATCCTATTTATTACCAATTTATGTAGATCAGTAGTTAATGAAGATTACCCACTTCTCAGGTGAGACCCATTGAGCATCCTTGATAAAGGAAACAACAGTCAGCTGAAGTCTGAGTTTTGCAAGGCAGAAAACCAGCCCACAGTACTTCTCTACACAATTAGGCTTTGAAATGATTACAAGCTCCACTCCAGAAGGCATCAGGAATTGCCTGAAGACACTGGCAGGCTCTAGACTGTGGCTTTGTGCCAAACTACCCTACAGTTTGACCAAAGCATTTGTTTCCCAGGTACCCAAGATATCCCAGCCTGTTGAGGAGGTGTTGACAAGAGAGTGAGAGCAGATGAACTGGGTAACCTCAGGAAAGCCAGAGTGCTGCACCCAACAGACTTGTTTCCTTGCACACCCAGCCCCACCATACATTTCCTTGTGCAAGTGAGGGATGCTGTTGGGAGCATCCCACTTAACACCCCAACTAGCAGCGGGCAGCCAGTTGAACCCAAGCTGCACCAGTCTAATGCCAAAAACCTATGGACAAATCAGGATGAATCCTGCTGGGAACTGACTTTATATGAATCCCCATGCTACAAATAATTAAATAAATATCATTTTTGGTATAAGGTGAAGCCAGCCCAGCAAGGTGCCACCCAACTCTGTGCTCACCTCTATGCCAGCCTTACCAGAATGGACCAGTCTTCCCAGAGCTCCCAGTCTCTGATCCCAACACAGACTTCCTGTCCCTTACACTTTCATTTCTGTTTCTTTACATCTTTATTAAACTGTATAGCCACTTTGATAGGAAAATTGAAAAGAAAAAGATATGAGGAACAACAAAAAAGCCATAATTATGAAGATTCAATTTAATTTTAAAGGTTGTGGAAGGAGGAAAAAAAAAAAGAAGCAGGAGAAGAAGAAACCAAATTAATTTAGCAGGAAAGCATTGCATGAAATATTGTTGGAGTTTAATAACCATGCAAAGACAGATGATATGTGTGGAAAAATTAGTTGTAGGACCTCATAATAGTCTATTAATATTTTCTACAGGCGCAGAAACCCTTTGCTGAATGATTGTAACAAAGTAATCTTTTTTTTTTTTTTAAGACATTAAAAAATATCTTCAAAAGGAGAAGACGGCAGCAATGTACATGCTGTACAGAATGGAGACCCCAGAGAGGCACGTTAGATCCCAGGCTAGATGCAGCACAGACATCTCTGCTCTGCCAAGATGCAAAGGCTGCTTGCTGTGGGCAATTGTCCTACGTGGAAGGATGACATCCTTTGACCAACCCCTACTTCCACAGCAGGCTTTTAGTCACTAATAAGAATAATTGTTATAATAAAATACCACCTTTTGCACAGATGGGCCTGGCAGACCAGCCATGCCAGCTTACCCAATTGTGAGTACTTGCTATCAGGGTAAGGCACTGCCATGTTTGGCTCCCCAATGAGATGAAGCCCAGTGGGGCAGATGGATGTCCATATGGATCTCTGCCAATCACTTGGTGGCCCATGGGAATGGAGCAGCACCCTGAGGCTCTGCACGAGCAGCAGACTGATCTTCTACCCCTTATCCCTGAAAAGCAGTGGCCAGGCTTGCAGCCAGCTACAATTAGGCTATTTTGTCATCATGATGTGATAGCAATGGGCACTAAATAGTATTTTTTCCTGCATCAGGTAACCTACAGGAACTGAAGGAGCAAGAACCATTCTCAAAGGAGCCCCAGGAGATCAAGTGTCACAATCAAGTCATCGCTGAGCCTGGGGAGGTCTTGAATTTCAGTTGATTCCAGCACGAAGGGAGCAATG
Organism: Phasianus colchicus; assembly: GCF_987193195.1. Taxonomy (NCBI): domain Eukaryota; kingdom Metazoa; phylum Chordata; class Aves; order Galliformes; family Phasianidae; genus Phasianus; species Phasianus colchicus. The sequence goes on from NC_143445.1 coordinate 5,093,569, forward strand.
AGATCCCAACACAGTGGAATGCTGGAAACTTGACACTAACACCAAGGTGGAGCATTTTTGCAAGCTGGGGCAGCTAGACAAAGCCTACACCTGGAAGGCCCACAGTTGACAGAAAAATCACAGCCACCATCTGGCCCCCAAGGATGCATTTGTAACTTACTGATCTCAAGGGCTTTGCATATGAAGCCCAAAGCTCCTGCACAGTGCTGTCAGACACACAAGGACAAAAAATGCCCAGCATTAACCCTAATGCCCAGCCTTGTTGTTGTGCCATCAGGGATGTCTTTAACATCAGCATTAACAGCCAACCCAAGTAAAACATCACCACAGCTGCCCCAAGACAAGGAGTGGGCATGGGAGCGAGGGAGGAGAGACCTCTGTCTATGGGTAGTTTCACTTGGCCCCTTGAAAGGATGTATTTCCTTGGTCCTAAATGGGATTTGCTTTAGCTCCAGACAAAACCCTTAGGATCCTGCAAACTCAACTAGGTCAGTCCTGCAAGGAGAAGAAAAAAAAAAAAACAGAATGAAATAAAAAAAATGAAATGCTGAATAAAACTAAATAAAAATGAAATAATAAAATAAACCCAGGACAAAGCCAGACTGCAATTCCTCATTTGGCTTCCCCTTTTTCCTATTTTAATCTGTATAGTACCATCCAGTTCCAGCCTCCCCCTTCCCCCTTTTTTTTTTTTAAATGCAGTCTAATCCTGAGTGTGAACTGATGTAGTTTGTGTGTTAGGGGGGAAAAAATCTCTCTCTCTTTCTGCCTTTTTTTTCCCTTCTTCTTTCCTTGGCCCAGTTCATTATTTTTCTTTCTTGTCACTCAGTGTGATAGGTTGAACAGAAGTGCACAGATGAGCACTGAAAACGGTGTCACAAGGCCTTAATCTAGTCTTTAATGCCTGACTTCAGAGATGTCATTTATCTTCTAACTGCAGCAGGCTTCCACCAACTTTATCTCTAATAATATATTGATGGATTAAAAGGGTCGGGCAGGAGACCGGGCTGGAAAAATTGCTTATTGACATCAAAATACAGTGCCCTCAACCTGATAAACATGGAGGGGCTCGTGTATCTCCTAGAATAGTTGGCGTTGCTATAATTTTTTTTTTCCTAGCATGTTTCTCCCAGGTTCATGGGGTGGTCTGGTAAAATAAACAAACAGAACAAATAAATAGGAAATATAGTTTCTGCATTGACACAGCCAAGTGGAAGCCCAGCTATTTCTGTAATAGTTTTATAATGGTGCACCAGGCACCGCTATTTTATTGCGCCCTGCTAGCTGCATCCTGAAGCGATGTGGGAGGGAGAGCTGCCATTGTTTTAGTGGGTTTGGGGGCATTAGGACATGTGTGATGCTAACACAGCCCCTGTCAGCACATTTCAGGAGGCTGTTCCTCTCCCCAGTGGTGTAAAAGCAGGGAGCTGTCTCACAATCTTTACAGCTGAAATTCATCCCTCGCCGCACCTGAACTCACGCAAGGAGAATTAAAGGGAGGGGAAGGACTGGCTGCCATGCAGAGCACTGGCAGAAATGCTACCCCAACCTGCACTCTCCGTTGTAAACTCAGAGCATGGAGCTGCCTTGTCAACACTGCAGGAGCAAAACCCCAAAATTCAGGATCCCATCCCCTCTCTGCCAAGGCAACAGAAAGGTTCCTCATTGTGTTGCACACGTTTCTACTTATCCTGCTGGTGGGGATGTACTTATTTCAGGTATACCTGCACAGGGTGTGAGGTGGTCTCTTGGTTGGAGCAATGGGGTAGAGTTATTCCATGGTTAATTCCCCAATCCAATGGTCTCTTGCATGGGAAGAGATTTGCCATGTCTCCAGGTGTCTGCAGCACAGTTCCTCCTTCTGTTCAAAGGAGGAGCATGGTAGCTATGGGACTTGGCCACTAGCAAGAAAATCTAAATCAATTACATCCCAGCTAATCTACTGTCAGTCCCACTATAGTAGCAAATGGTCATGGCTGCCTGAAGTCTTTGTGAGTGGTGGGAGCAGGTTTATCCAATGTCCACAGCAGTTCACTAAAGATTAAAAGAGGCAGACAACAGGACAGAAAGGACAGCAAGAAGCAGGAGTATCATGTTACTCTTTTTTCAGACTATTTGGCTTCTTTTCTTGGCTTTTCTGCATGAACTGTGACCAAGTGGGAACCCTCCGGTTACATATCATCATGCAGAACTGGCTGGGGAAGGCAGACCCTTGGCATTGCTAGGAACAGCTACATAAAAACATGCACTTTGCAGTGGGCTTGAGGAGGTTCAAGCATTTGTTGGGACAAACATTGCACCATGGAGAACATGTAGAGCCCAGCCCTTCTTGAGTCTATTGCAAAGTGGCTTCCCTTCCTCTCCCACTAATCACTCTTGTTGCAAACAGACATAACTAAAAGTCATGGAACTTCATCCTGAGTGAAGTCCCAAGTCTGATTTAGACCAAAACCAGACTGCATGGCAAAATCCTGAAGCCTCCTCTTGGAAGTAGTTCAGGAAAAACACATTGGTTCAGAAGTGTCATACAGAAATCTCTCTCATTCCTAAACGGGACATGGCATTTTGGCCTGGTGATCCTGCTCCTTTCCAGCCTAAGCCATAGCTGCCTCCCACATTGACCCAGCTGCTGCCTCCATTGCAGCTCAGCTCTGTTCACTCCAAAATACCACCCACCAGGCACAATGGATGAAGCATCCCTCCAACCAACTGCACAGGCTTCCTGGGAAGCCCACAAGCCACCGAGACAGATGCAGAGATAAAGTTTGTCACCAGAGAGAGCATTTCATTTCATTTCCCTGGAAAGAAAATCCATGAAAAATCAATCTTCCCACAGAAAATTTTGATTCTTGGCAAAACATCTTTTTGTGATCGGGAATGGCCTCAACTCAAAAATATCTGAGCAGCCGTGGTTGCAAAAGAGCCGCGTTTCATTCCCACTTGCATTGAGAAAAAGATTTTATGTGAAGGCAAGCTCAACAGCCCTTGAGGAGGTGGTAAAGTCGTGAATTTCACCATCACAAGAGCTCTTAATTATCAACAGCTCAGACTGCTTTCATTATGCCCCAAAACTCAAGCTAGGTGGCTTGGGGCTGTATCAGATGGCCCAGCAGAGACCATGCTTCCCACTGAAGTGGTCCTTAGCCCACAAGAGATGGGTTCACTAGAACTAACAAGCTTACACAACTTGAAAGCCTTGTCTTTCCCTGACAGCTGGAAATAACACCACAGCACATCCAACAGGCAATCCAACAGTGCAAAGACCTCCTGCAAATGAAGATCAGCAAGCTGGGCAGATGAGCTCTGGAAGACCCACGCTGATAGGGTTCCCAAATGGGAAACTGTGGATAAAAAGCAGCCAATGCAGAAGTAAAAGGAAGTGGGGAGACCAGGAAAAATTTGCCAGGTGGCCTCAGATGAGCAACCAAGTCATTGATTTGATCACAAGCACTGCTTTGGGAGCAAATGATGGAACATCACACAGTCCAGCATCCCAGTTCCTTGGATGCGAATGACTGGCAGGCACCATTACCCCAACATTGAGATCACCCTTCTGAAATGTACCCATTGAAACACTGAATTTATCAGCTCAATTCATCAGCTGAAACGCCTCAGACTTCTGGGAAGCTGCCTCTGGCCAATCACTTGATGGGAAGAACTACTCTGATTTTTTTTTTTTTTTTTTTTTGGCATGTGGAACTAAAGCAGCTCAGCCACTTTCCCAGCACCTGCCACTCACTCCTGGCTGCATTTTATCTGTGCACCATGTTATAATTTCACTGTGGTAAGGACTAGCACAATGCATTTTTTGTAATAGGTAGCTAAAATGACAAACTGTGAGGATTGTTGCATTTGCCATATAAATTGAATAAATTACTGTGGTTAAAAATAGCAATTTAATACCCATATTCTGTTAAGGGAAAAAAAGAAAACAATTTTTTTTTTTTTTTTTTTTTTTGCAAGTGCCATTCTTCACATGCTTCTTTTTTCAGATTTGTTGGCAAGCAGAGAAATATCCCAAAAATGAGACATTTTCTTCATTAAAATGGAATTCTCTGAAGCTTTTTGCACAACTTTGTTTCCTTCCCATTAAATTCCCTGGAAGGCTTCACAGTGATACAACTAGAGCAGAGTTTGGCCAGCACCACTCTTCCCTGAGACGTTTCACAAATCAAATTTTTCCAGTACTCCCTCTGAATTCCCCATTCCTTTCTGAATTTCCTGCTCATCACTTGTCACTCCTTAAATATAAAGTGGGGTTGGGTGTAGGATTTCTCACTCCAGAGCCACAAGTTACACCATTTATAAGACCAACAGGTGCAACCAGTGGGTTGCACGTCAAGGGTCAATGATGAGATATGTCCTGCAGCAAGACCTGATCCTTCCACCCAAACATGCTGTAGCATTACTGCTGTGCTCAAATAGAAATGATGTTAGGAAATAATGATAATTCACTACAGAACAACTGCCTATGAACTAAACCATGGCAAATTCCCACTGGCATCCACAGGACTGTGGCTTTCTCCTCAAGGCTCAAGAGTTCTCCATGGCTTGTTAACCTGCTTCTCATGGGAGTGATTTCACCATCTGGTGAACTCTTGCCAGATGGTAGTTACCTGGATTCACCATTTAAGATAAAAAATACATATCACACCTGGCTGTTTTTACCCACTGTTTGCTCATTACTCTCCAGAAGCCATCAACAGTGGATTGATGAACAAGTCCTCAAAAGGCATGGCCGTGCACATTTGCTTGTTACTGCATCCTGATTCTTCCAAGCTGCTTTCTCCCTCAAACTGCCTTTCCCACAAAGAATCATACTGTCAAAACCCTCATTATTTTATAACTCCTATGCCCCTCTTCTCACCTTGTTAAACACTGCGGGAGCAAAGGAGTTCAGTAGCTCTACCATTTTAGCAATACCATTGATTTTGTCTCCCTCTTCATTTATTAATGGAACTACTTTCTCTCTAGTATTCCCTTTTCCCTGATATAATTGTAAGAGCTCTTTTTATTCCCCTTAAGCCTTTCTGCTCTCTGAGCTGGCCTTATCTTTTCCCTGCAAGCCTTAACTGACTGTATATTCTTGTTTAGTTCTCTTCCCCTTCTCCATTTTTCACTATAGGTTCTTTCTTTACACTCCTATCTTTCGCTGGTGCTTTGTTATGCCACATTGGATGCTACTTGTCCTTCCATTTATTTCAACTGGAGCTGTAGAGTGCTCAACTCTATGGGACTATTCTGGCATTTCTGGCCTTTTCACAGCCCTCTGGATTGAACACATCTCCTGATTTAGCCCTATGAAGGTCATGGCCAGCAGTGCATGGAGGCACTGGATGAGGGCAGACTGGGATGGAGCTATAACAACACAGCAACATCCCACACTTATAACCACAGGCCCATGTCTCCACCCCAGCAGCCAAAAATCCATCCTTCTAACATCTATGCTATTAGATGAGTTATTCATAATTACAGCCAAATGCACAGAAGTTCCTCTTCCCTCTCCACCTGTGTATACTTAAATAATGCTAGCACCAAGATTAACATCAGGATCTAGTAGGAACTGAAACACCTCCCCCAAATCACAAACCCTTCTCTTTCTGCTTTCATTTCAGAGTTAGATCTTGCTTCTTAATCCAAAGTTACACCATTTCCAGCAAGTAAGCTCACAATGTGGTTTCAGTTGTTGGCACGATTAGAACTTAGAACAGTCCAATGGAAACTAAGGGTGGATAGACTTTACTTCTGTGAAGTTTCTGATCTGAATTTTACAATGTGAGCATCGCAGTACTGGCAGGTTAGACTAAAGGATTCAGGAGCTATCCTAATTCTAGGCTGCTCTCCAAGTCACTTGTTTGTTTGTTTTTTAAGGGGAATATTTTCATTCTAAATATATAATGGTTTAAAGGAAAAAAAAGAAAAAAGTACTTTTTTCAATGAATCATTATTTCACCCAGAAAAAAAAAATCAAAGCATTTCATTCTTATAATAAGGAAACGCATCGTAATGCTATAACGTGATGGAAAGCACAGCAATAACAGCACAGTAGCAAAGACCCAGGTTACAGAAGGTGAGGATAAGCCCGAATGCAGCAACCACAGACACAGAAACAAAAGGATGAAAGACTGCTCACCTTTAGAAGGCATCAGGTACAACAAGGATTTCCAGCAAAACCACTCTCACCTCCACTGCCAACCCTTAAATGAGGTCTGGGAAGGGCTGGATCCTGTTCCATGCTTCCACTCACTCAGATACATTACATGCACCTGAGCTCCCCTGGGTTGGCCCTGCCTTTCACCAGGTGCTCAATCACTGCTTCAGGCCATGACTAAGCATTTCCATTACATACATACTTCAATTCCACTGGATTTACAGCATGTTCAGATGAAGATCTTCCCTGAAATTGTAACAAATTCACATAATTCTCTTGCTCACTTGGAACCTATGTTTTTCTATACAAGAAGAGAAACAAGAAATATCAGAAGACAGAAAACAATACGGAAAAGACTTATGGAAAGGGAAAGGAATAGATTTTCCTCCTGGTAAATCACAGAATCACAGAATGGTTTGGGTTGGAAAGGACCTTATTGTTCCAATCCTTGCCTTGGGCCAGTTGCCCCCCACCAGCCCAGGCTGCCCAGGTCCCCATCTATCTGATATTGAGCACCTCTAGAGATGGAGCACCCACAGGTGCACCTACAGAGCAACAGTGCCAGCACCTCACTGCTCTCTGAGGGAAGAATTTCTTCCTAACATCTAAGCTAAATCTCCCCTCTTTTAATTTAAAACCACTTTTCCTTGTCCTATTGCTATTAGACCAGGCAATAGTGATGGTGATGGGAAGAAGAAAGCCATTGGGTTTGCCCAACTTACAAATTAGTAGTTTTGACTTTAAACCAAGCTAAGTCTGGATGCAAGGGAAGCATTTCTAGCACTGAAGCTGCTGATATGCTGGAACTAGCACCAGGAGAGAAGCTGCTGGAGGTCTCTTTTCCAACCAGCATGACCAGCGTTAGCCTGAAGCAGCGTGATTTGGTTGCAAAGGTCTTCACAAGGTCCTCTCCATCTCCATTTTCCCAAGTCGAGTCCACAGAGCTCACTACTTTTTGGATTTTGCAGAACTTGTGCAGCCCTGTAGATTTTTGGTGGACCTAGAGAGGAACATCTCAGAAAACCTGCTTGGTCTGCATGGTCTCACCATGCAGAGCTTCTGTTGCAAGCACCATCCCTTTGTTAAGCATTCATAGGGTTTCTATAAAATTATTATCAAGAACATAAAAGACCCAGGCATGGAAAACCAGCTAGAGCTACTTCCAAGCGTAAGGAGCCCATGGAAGCTGCCAGGAAAGGTACTTCAGGCAAACCCAGCACAGGAGGGCCCCGAGCTGCAGTGCGGGCACGGGGGGAGGTGGGATCCTTCAGGGAGTTTGGCACCGCTCCGTTCTCCCTGGTGTGTGCAGAAGTTAGAGCATGGCTAATTACAGGAAATTAAAGAGAAAGAGATATAAAGAGATTGCCTGAGCTGTGAGAGCCCTGGGAAGGGCTGGCGGATGTCCCGTGGTGCCGCCGCTGCAATTAGGCTGACGGAGCAGTGCTTGGAAGTGGGGCTGGAATGAAAAAAACATGAAACTGTGTGGCAGGAAAAGGTTAATTATAACCCATTTGCTGCAGAATCTAATTTCTAGGTATTGAATATTTGCAGATTAGTAGACAGCAAGGCCAGGAAAGACACTTACAGCAATCTAGGCTGGAGTGGCAATGATGAGACACCGTGGCAGAATGGAGTTTGTTTTCAACCCAAGACCGCAGTAAAGGTGATCGTGCAAGGACTGCAGGAGGCTTCTGGTTAAAATAAATGTGCTAGATCAATGGCAGCCATCAGAAAGCCTCTGAAAACTGGAATAAGTGCAGCAGGCTTGGCTGGATTTGTGGTGCAAATAGTTGGGCCAGAGATGCTCTTTGGGGTCAGGTCTTCATGGGGTTCTCACTACACTGAGCAGAAGGGATATGGCTTGTTTTAGTGACACTGACCAATAAAAACAAAATGCGGAACAGGAAACAAACTCAGATCTTTGTCATTTTCTAGCAACTCTGCTGCCCAGAGAGGTTGTGGATGCCCCATCCCTGGAGGTGTTCAAGGCCAGATTGGATGGGGCCCTGGGCAGCCTGGTCTAGCATTAGGAGGGATGGTTGGTGGCCCTGCATGTGGCAGGGGGGTTGGAGATTCATGATCCTTGAGGTCCCTTCCAACCCTGGCAATTCTGTGATTCTGAGATTCTGTGATTAATCCAGATACCCCTCTGAAACTGCTCTTTCCAGCACTCTGGTACTTTATTCTTGCAGAAGAGTGAAGATTTTGCATTTAACCCCCAAAAGATGAGATAACACTGCTTTCAACTGGACGCTGCTGAATGTCTCCTAGCTTCCACCTTTCCTGTCACCCAGAAACACAGGATGAGTGCATTTCCACTATCTTGAAGCCTACAACAGATGATCCCCTCCCTCCACTCATCCAGGCTCCATATGCAGAGTCACCAGGGGTTTTGTCCTACTAGTTTTGCTGAGGGATATTTCCAGAGCATCAGTGCTTTAAGGTTGGAAGAGCACCTGTAGCAGCAGCCCCAGCATTCCTATACCCGTGGAGTAGTCATGGCAAGTTTTTAAGCATTCTAAGGAGGGGGAATGCAGAGGGAGGAGGCCCTTGTTTGCAGACGAAAGAAACAATAATTCCTTCAGCAGTTTGATGTTAAAAAAATAATAGAGGCTTGTAAGCTGCTCTGAAGCTTGAATGTCAGAAGTAGACCCTGGGGACATGGATTAGAGGGCACAATGAAGGTGAGGCTGTGAAATGAGCATCGTGGATCTTTGGGAGATTGTTAATAAGAACACAGAAATGCAAATCTCCAGGAGTTGGTGAGACATCAGCCCGCACGCCTACAAATGCATACATGGCTCCAGTCAAAGCAAGGGAGATTCACAGAAGACTGGTGAAAGGCATGTGGCTGACTTGGTGCCTGCTACAGCACAGACCCCTTACCTCTACAGCTGGTGGAGAGCAAGGGAACCAGCCAAGTACCTCTTCCCATGCAGAGTACATAATAAGGAACTGACCTTTCCTAAATTTGGCTGCCTTCATGGGTATCCCTGTTTGGGAGCATTCAGCCACCATATGTCACAGCTTAGAGATACCCTTGCATGTGGCTATGAGCAAATTGCATGTTAAATGAGTGAATCCTGACTGCATCTACAAATAACATGTCTAGCAGCCTCCCCCCTCAACCTTTTTATTTGGTTTTACATGGGAATCCAGCCCAAATTCTCTACGAACAAGAGGAGAAAGCTGAACAGAATAAGGTGCACTGACTCCCCAAGGCCTTTCCCTTCACTGACTGTGAACTGGTGTTGCTCTTTTATTTCAGATTTAAAAGCTGAAAAGCAAACTAATTCCATCCTGCTCCCAGCTTTGTGCTGCTCATGAGAACAGTGAGTTACTACATACATCTTTCACATAAAGGCATGGAACTTTCACATGAAAGTAGCTTGTCAACTCAAGACTCAATAAGAAAGAACCAATATTTCCAGAACAAGATTCTTCTTGAAGGGTACAAAGTTTGGGCTCTTGGGGATCATTGGACAGAGGGTTCGTCCAGGGCATCCTTAAGACCTGGGCCATGCTCAGAATTGGCCCCGAGCTTGAAAAGAGCAGACATTTTCCTGAACAGCACCCAGTTCTTGCATATGACCTTCCATTTCTGCTCACTGATGTTGCCCTTGAACATTCTTCTCCCCCAAGAGCTGAATACAAGTCAGAAAGGATCAGCCAATAGACTCTAAATACATGATGCCCTCCAATATTTAGGCAAGGGTAGGAAATACAACCCCAGTCTCCTAAAACTCTCGCTTTTAGGCTACAGTTGATTTGGCCTACCCTCGTTTTATGGCCCCTCCAACCCACACCCTTTCCAGAGACCACAACAACCAACAGCAAGGAGAGAACGTGCCACTACAAAGGCACCACTGGGTGGGTTTCACATTGTGCCTCCAGAGCAGCAGAGATACAGCAGACTTCCTCAGGCACATCCCCTCCTTCTTTCTCTTCTGAATCCTTTATTTTTTCCCCTTTCTCATTCTGTCTTTGCTTGCATTTCAAGGTTAAAAAAAGTCAGGATACAATAGTAAATATGTAAGATTAGCTCCTAAAATATGTTAGTAAGTGAAAGCTAAAGAAAGCCAAATGAATTTTAAAAAGGTTTTCTTGAAGCTTAGAACAGAGACAGCTCTTTTGATCCTTTATCACACAATAACAAAAAAAGCACCAAGCGAGATACATATATATAATATACATACCATATATATATTTATATACCCCATGTGCGTGGGTACGTGTGTGTGTGTGCATGCGTGTATTTTAATTCACACAGGCTTTCCTTTCTTTAAAATGCTGCAAGAAGCTTTTTTTTTCTTTCTTTTTTTTTTTTTTTCTGCAGATTTCTTTTTCTTTCTTTTTTTTGATATTTCAAAGCTGGCAGTTCAGTAAATGGCTGGAACTGCCACATCTCTGTTCTTGCTAAAGAAATCAATGCTAATCCTATTACTGGCAGTTATCACCTATCCCAGAAACCGAGGCTAAAAGAAAAAAAAACCACTGAGATGTCAAAGTAGGAAAAAAGCATGGGGGAGGGGGAGAAAGCGCCCTTCATTCACTTTCAAACAGTGATTGTTTTCTTATTTTTGATCATTTTTTCCTGTTAAGAGAGAAACTAAACCACCAAAAAAAAAAAAAAAAAGGAGAGAAAAAAACCATCTGTGCTCGAATAACATGAAGGGCCTGAATTAAACCCATGCACTGCATGCAAACCAAAGGGGTGGCTTTGGGGCTGGTGTTGTCACATCGGGGCACGCAGCCCCTTTCTGGGGAGCACCCCAAAGCATCCAGCCAGATATCTGCATGAAACATGGAATTCTGAGATATCACATCCCCTAATAGAAGCCATAGAATCACAAGGTTAGAAAGGATCTACAAGATCATCTAGTCCAACCATCCTCCCATTTCCCTTGCTTCCACAAAAGCCAGGCTTTGCCCTTCACCTCTGCAGTCGATCTCAAGGCTGAGCATCTCAGATGGCTTGGGTAGGTCACTGCAGCTCATACTTCAACGTCTCTATGAGATCTTGGATGCTCCAAAGCTTCTTTCATCTTTACTTCTCATCCTGAGCACTCCTCAAATACACTCACTCACTTTGAGCATCCATGATGTATGGCTCAGCCAGCCAGGATGTCCCCATTGCCATCATTGATTCACCTTGTGAATGTCCTGTTTGCCCACTCAATGCCTCCTAAGTTCAGTGGTCAGCAATCCTAGCTGGGAATTTTAGGGCTGTGACAATGGAGAGCAGCTGCAGGTTTGGAACCTGTGCTGAAGGAAGGGTGTCCAGCTCCTGTCCTTCAGCCCACGCCATCCTCCTCGCTGCCACATGCATGGAGATTTTGACCATTGGTAGGCTGGTACCTGGCACAGCTCATGGATAACGAGCAAGAAAGGAGAGAATGAGCCAAGCAGCCATGAAAATAATAAAAATAAACCTAGGTTGGAGGTTTGGACAAGCAGGCAGTCAGGTGTCTGCTCCACCTGGCCACAAGGCAATGCATCTCCTGGCACATGGGTATTTCTTGAGCATTCCTGCACCTAACACAGCATGGGCACCCATTCTAACCTCCTGCTTTCTCAGCAAAACTCAACTCCTGGGCTCCCTGTGTTCTGCAGGGAGTCAAAGTATCTTTCATCCCAGAGGGAAGGCTGAGGACACGATGCTGCTCTTTGGTAATAGGGAAAAATGTTTCCATCCATTTTTAAGGAAGCAGAGTTAGGGCTGTTTTAGGCTATGGAAAGTATTTCTGACTTGGGCAAGTTTGTAATTCATGGAGGCATCAGCCTCTGGGAGCCATGAGAGGAGGAAGCACACTCCAGACACCTCATTTTTGGAGCCAGAAAACCAAACAAAATAAATAAATAGAATGAATGAGGAGAAAGGTTTTGCTTTTGCTCTCCCTTGCCCTTTAAGTAGCCTTTAAGCCCTGTTCCTGCAAAGCTTTGCTCTGGCTCTCCCTCTACAACAGACCCCAAAACCACCTGGTCGTGCATCTCAGCTTCTCTTGCTGGCCAGTCCTGCTCATCACAATGTGGCATCAGAAGTGTGAACTAAAAGGCCTGACAGGGACAAGGACAACTGCAACTATCCAAAGCCCTGGGAGATCACAGAGTGAGAGGACGTGACTCAGGGTGCAGGTACCACGATGGGAAATAGGTGATGTAGAAAAGAAAATGAAGCGGGCTGTCAGAGCCTCCTGAGGATAATAGAAGCCTATTGAGATGCTCACAGGTGACAGAGGGAGGGCAGATATGCACAGAGCTAATGACACCCTGGGACAGATCAGGCTCACACAGCCCGTGCACAGCGTGTGACAATGCCAGGGACAGAGCAGAGATATTTCCATCACAGGGTGCTGCAATACTTGATAGCAAACCAGAGGCTGAGGCTGAGCAGGAAAGCGTAAGGATTTCTTAGTGCAGAGAAAGAAATGCATAAGAGCAGTTCCTGCCTTTTGCTGGGGCTTCAGAGGGACTGGGGAAAACAGCAAGGGTATGTGTTCATTTATTTGTGGTTGGAGATGTTGAAGGAAAGTATTGGTTGGACGCTCCCATGCTGAAATTAGTCCAATTTTGACTCAAAATTCAGGGGAAAAAACGCTACAGATTGCTGTGAGATTTCTCACAACTTTAGTGCAGCTGAAGTAATTTCTAACAAAGACCATTCTTGGAGGGGGAGAACGATGCGGTGCCGTATTTCTGATGGCAAAAGATGAAGAACACTGACATCATTGGTAGGTGAGCATCAGTGGGGCATGGCACCTCCACCTCTGCATAAAAGCAGAGGGAGACTGCAGTGTCCACACCAAGCAGAGGTGTAGGGGTGTCCCCACGGGTGATCAAGCTGTGCTGGGTGAATCCCATCCAAAGGTTTCTTTGGGTATCTTTGAAAGTCCCCTTCTCAGGGGCATCACTTTATGAACTATTTTCAAACAGTGAGGTCTGCTTTGTGGCCTTGTTTTCTGTCTTTAAAATGAAGGTCGGGCGCTCAGCTGACTCAACCTTCAGTATTGAATGTAATCAGCTATATTAGCAGAAAAAAAATGAAAGCCTGCATAATTGGAAGCATTATTCACTATTTATCTGATATCAGCTCTCTCCCAGTATCAATATTTGGCAATTCTCCTTAGAACTGTGCGGGTTTTATGTAGTTCAATCAATGGGAAGACAGCCCTCCTGCAAACACTGGAGCTGAAAGGCATACAGAACCTCCTGATTAGTGCCTCTAATGAGCGACAGAAAAGCAGCCCTGCATCCCAGCAGCTCTGGTCCCTCTTCCCAAAAAGGATATTTGCTGGGATACTTGCTTCCAATTTCATTCACAGTTGGTCCTACGTCTTAAAGGTCAGCAATCTGCACTCCATGCCATGGGACGCAGGCTGGCGGTGCTCCAAGGGAGAGGTGGCTCATTGCCATGGTTGGGATTGATGCCACCTCCTCATGCCAAGGGGTGGCCCCCAAGGGATGCAGCCACCATTGTCCTGGGCTTCAGGGCAGAGCAGGGGGCTGGAGGCATATCCCCAGGGAAATGGGGAGGTGGATGAGCATGGGAAGTGCCTTGGGGATGTGGGAATCAACCTTGGTGACTAAAGGCCAGCTTGGGAAGGGTAGTATCTTGCAAGTGGGTAGGAAAAAAATATCTTTTCTCCAGATTCCCATCTAGCCTTGATGTGATGCCCAAAGGAGAAGGATCTGCGCTGGGTCACAACTGGTCCCACAGCTGTGTCAGGGCATGCTCAGCAGAAGCTCCCAAATTCTGTGCTCTTCCCAGCTGCCCTGAGTCCTACTTCAGCCCAGTTCCCCCCTCACACCTCTGGGCAGCAAAGCAGATGCAAAAGATGAAGCCCCTTGCTCCCCATAGAAGCACATCCCTGAGCCCTTTGCTGAGCCCACCAGCTTCTCTCCATTACAGCCAGACTCCCATCAAGTTGCTAGTGCCTGCTGATTAAACAAGCCTTGAATTTGAATAGTGAGCAATAAAGAGAAAGAGACACACAGTCACCTGCACACAGAGAGCCCTGCGGGTAGCAATCAATGGGAGCAGGGGGTGACAATGTTAGCAGCCACACACTGCAGCCACACACTGCCTGCTGGCAGGCTTTGGGGAGGGGGGACTTCAGTGGGGGGGGGGGATAAATAGATTGCAATGCTCTGGGGTGTGAGGAAGTGTGGATTTCCCACCTAATGCTGCCAGCACCCTGGGGTCCCACCATAGGTTTTGTGCTATGGGTGCATCAGGTCATACTCTGCTGGCATCTCCTGCAAGGGCCAGCTCTCCTCTTGGGCCCTCACAGCATGCCAGTGTGATGTGTGCAAACTACACAGGGAAGAAGAGGCTGAAGGATTGCCAAAATGGAATGGGGAACACTTAGGCTGGATGTAGAGGCCATTAAAAAAGAGAGGGGGCAAAAGACACCTCCCCAAACAGTCTTCATCTTTCTCAGTGTGCCTAGAAATGTGGTAGTGGCATTTCAATATATTGTTAGCACGTGGCTGGCTCAACCTGGGGACAGATAGCTGTCATTGCTTCGAGAGCTCTAGAGAAATTTGGGTGTGTTTGTAGAAGATGTGCATTGGGTTGGCCACCACCATGTGGTCTGGTGACACCCATGGGCCCACCAGCAGGTGAAATGTTCACAGCTGGAACATAATTACCTTAGCATTGACCTTAATTTCAAATGCTTCTCCACCAAGCACCGCCTGTTTACATTTCCACTCCTAAAAACTTCGTAGCAGAAATGGCACCATGTCGTCTTTTATTAATTAGATACTCTGGGTTCAGCGCTCGCTCCGTGGTGGGGTTAGAAACCACATAATACACAAAATAAAATGCAATTTCATGTGTACACAGCCTATAATTTAATGCAAGAGATACGCAAGTTCTTCCAGCATAGAGTGCTCTAAACAACAGCATTTTAGTCTTCATAAGCACAGCAGCAAGGGAGACATTTTCCATGCTCCATTTCTCTGCTATCAGAACATTTGTTTTTTATTCTGAATATTTCAGCACATCTATTTACCTGGCACTATATTTAGTACCACAGTACCAAGATGGCATATATAAAGATTCAATTGCAATTCCCATCTGATGTCCCTTCCCTCTCCTTTTTACCCCCGTTTTTATGTCCGCACTCTGAATTCAGCACAAAGTTGGTGTGTTTAATTTAAAAAGAAGTAAAACGCGCCAGGAGACGCCTCAGACCACTGCAAATCACCTGCTTTATAGAGGCAGTAAAATTGTGTATCGGATTAAAAGTGATGCTGATCTGAAATTTATGATAACTTTTAATGGCATTATAATTTTTTTTCCCCGTGCACTCCATCACGGAATCATTCGGATGCACAGTGCAGCAAGATGAAATTTGTAAGGGGAGAACATTAGACAGGCGAGCATTGAGGCAGGGGAGTGGGTGCTGGGTGAGGTGGGGTAAGGTCGGGACACAGGGGATGTGGTCTGTGCCAGGGGGAGAAATATCACCCAGTACACAAAGGTTATCAAGGGGACTGCATGGGGACTGGAATGTGTAGCTAGCAAAGGGCTGGTGTTGTTTCACTCCTTGCGTTGGCGTGGCAAAGCTTGCAGCAACGCCATCCATCCTTTGGCCATAAATGCAGCCCAAGATGGATGAGCAGCTCAGGGGCCACCACCGCCCCCATGTCACCCTGTATGGACAGAACCCAGCCTCTCCAAGCCAGCAAGAGGTCAAGCACCAAAGTCAACAGCATCCAAGTGGAGGGATCCTGGAAGATGAGGGAATATCAAACCATCTCATCGTTACCTCCACCAGCACTTGTTCTGCCTAGCTAAGGAAGAAGAGCACCATGCATTGTGCCCGCAGACAAGAAGCCATGAATGGCCCTGAAATCACTTCTTTCTCTGACGTCTTGACTTTGCAGAGCAAAATGCTCACTAACGTCAACCTAGACTGTAATGCATTAGTCATGCTAAAATCAGAATGAGAAGAATTGCATGTATACATGCAAATAGTCAGATTATTAACAGTGGCATAACATTGAATCCCACTATTTTAATGTGTATTTATGTAAGAGCAAACCCACCTGTCAACAGCTTGGGGTTCTTCAGGAGGAATATCTCTGCGTTTGAGGAACCAAAGTGTTGGCACTGTGATCACTTCAGGGATGTGCTGGGAACCAGCAGATGCTGGTTGACAGGTTGTTCCAAGCAGACAGCTGGCAGGAAGGAAGGTAGCTCAGCAGGGTGAATGTGAATCGGGCAGGAGGTGAAAGAACAGGAACTACAGTTCCTACAAAGAAGAGAAAATTGCATTGATACTAGGTGCATGCAACCAGATGTCAGCTGAAATCTCTTTAGGAATAGCATGGAAAGAAACCTGAATTATTTATCCATTCGCTTTGTAGAACATAAGGGAATAAAAACAGTGACTCTCCCATGTCTCAGCCCCAAGGACACAGTATATTTTCAAGCACATAGAGAGAGATACTGCCTCAGTTTCCACTATGTTTAAGGAGATGGGGATGTGCAAAAGCAAGGGCAAAAGAGATGTTGGCTCTCCAAACTCTGAGATACCACTCCACAGTAAAATATTAACAGCTGTAAGTGATTGTTTTGCTGTATTATGTGAAGTCAAAAACCTTTTGAATCGTATTTTGCAGTGAACCTGCCTTTGAATCCATGTGTTTTATCATTCCACAGCAACACATATAATTTCAAACAAACAAGTGAACAAACCCAACGATAATGGCCTGAATCTCTTATCAGTCGGTTTTACACTGGCGTAACTCCATAAACTTCAGTGGAATTAATCTTGATTTACACTGCTGGGAGAGCAGAAACAGGCACCATAAATAGCTATATACCGATGCAAGGCGCTTTAAAGCAGAAGCAGTCGCACCAGATCTCCTGGCAGCAGATGAGGATGAAGGCATAAAAAAGCTTTCCTGGTGGTGCTAATCCATGGGCACGTGGATAAGCCCAAAGGACGGGGATGGAGGAGTTGTGCCATCAGCCAGCACTGCGGAGTTGCAAGCAGAGGGGCTTGTTTGTTGGATGTGTATCTACTGGTGGTTCCCAACATGGGTGACGCTGAGATGTGCTGCTTGGTGACAGCACCCTGAGAACCTCATTGCTGAGGCAGGGCAGCCCAGGAGGCAGCTGATGTGGGTTTTGTGTAGAGATGTTGGCTGTGGGGCTTCAGGAGGAACCTCAGGTCTTTGAGTCCTCACTGGTCACAGCCATGGACACGGAGACCTGCCACCAGCAGCCCTACACTTAAGGTGAGCCCACAGCAGAGCTCTGGAAACTGCTGTTGTCACTGAAGTCAGGAATGGGGTGTTTAAATATTCCCTTGGAGGCTCCCATGTGCCCCCATCAGAGCATGGGCTCGCTTGGTCCCCGGGGTGTGGCTGGGTGCATTAGGCACAGCAGCCAGCCTAGTGAGAGGTGGTAGAGAAGCAGCCCAGGCTTTGTCCAGCTGCTCACACCGATCTGCACACCAACAGGAAGACAACTCAACAATCTCTTGCAGGCAATAAACTGTGTACTCACTGTGCTCACTTCCATTCTTGTTCCTTCAAGTGTAAGCCCTACAGATGAAGCTCAGGTGAAGAGCTCCAGAAGCAACTAAAGCTGTGTACCTTGATAATATTTCTGTTCTCTTTTCACTCTGACCCTGTCTGACATCAGCATCAACACGAGGTTCATTAGAGGTGATGCTTCATAAAGGAAAGTTGCACTTCACACGGAGAAAGCCTCTATCTAAATGCACTTCAATTAGCAGAGTGCGGGTCCCAGGGCCTCCTGGATGAGCTGCAGCTGCAGAGATTAAGGGAGGGGGATCTCCAAGCCAGGGAAGAGGATCAGGGTGGGCTTTTGCTCTGTTTTTAACTCCTACCCTTCCCCCTGTCAGCCACTTCCAGCCACCCTGTCGTGACCGCTGTGTTCCTGTATATATCAGATCTTCAATCAACGAGATCCAAACCCTAACCTCATTTGGATGTTTTTTCAACAAAGGTCAAAACTTATCTGTCCACTGAGACCCCTTCACTCTAAAAGGAAGCGTTTTGCTGTTCATTAATTCATTCAGATGAAACCAGCAAAAATGTCAATGTAACAAATTAGATACTCATTGATTATTGGCTTAAAAAAGAGTTAAAAGTTCTGTCCTGGAGAAGTGGGCTGGGCTGGTCTTTAAAGTGAAACACATGTCATCCTTTATTGTTCATACAGGCTCTGGAACTGGTACTTTATCTGTGAACATAGAAATTGTCTGTGTCTCTGTTCTTACCTGCCTGTAGGCCAAGGTTTGGAGGAGATAGGCTACATTCAGCTATGACCTGGCTCTAGAGTGACCAGAGGTTACCAAACATCATCAGCAACAGCTTAGGGTCCAACAGTGCAGAGCTGCATGTCCCCCAGAGACATGCACTAATAGAGTTACAACAGGAGACGCTGCCCATCTGCCAGCAAGGGAGGACCATCCAACTCCATAAAAGTTGGAGTTGGACTTCACGTTCCTTATGGGTCCCTTCCTACTCAGGATATTCCATGATTCAGTGATTCCATAATATAAAGCCATTCACTGCTAACATCCTTATGCAACCGCCAAGCAGGATGAGCAGCATCCCCCTCTCTCCCCTTGTACCAGCCTTGGGTTGTGTCTTTGCTCATCACAGAAGAGCCACAGGAGGATGGAGCAGCAGAGATAGCCAGAAAAAACGTTTGCAGCTGAGGCAGGATTCAGAGCAGTGCTCAGGGACAACCTCAGCAGCCTCCAAGAAAGAAAAACTGGAGGCAATGGCAACAACTGTTTTGAAAAGCACAGTGCAGTCACTGTCAGGAGCTGATTTAAACTGTGTGTGTGTTTTAATCAAAAATCTGGATTGAGGATTAAGTTTGAGAAAGAAATCACATAACTGTATTTAATTAATCGAGGCTTTAAGTGACCTAAATGGAAATACTCTGTAATGATAACTCCTTCACTGGCTTAAGACAGGTTGTACTGATGATATGTATTATGTTTCCCCTACACTGAAATAACCATGATTAGTTCCCTACCTGGGTGAGTCCCTTTGCCCTAGTAAAGCCTATCCATCATCCTCTTATGAGGTCTGCACAGCCACAGCCCCTGCCCACACACAGCACCTCACCAAACCCATCTCACCTTGCCATCACATGTCACTGCCTTTTGAAAGCTCTCATTCACACCTGGCTTTTAATAAACCAGTAATGTGTCTGCTTTCTTCAACAGCAACATGAGAACACAGCAAACATTTCTCCTATCAACTCCAGACCCCTCTGAAAGGGAGCATGACTGCAGCCTAGTTAAACTACAACAGGCATGTCCTTGGCGAGCAAGGATGTGATGAAATACATGCTTACATCTGAGGTTTTGTTGTTTGTTTTGTTGTTTTTTTAAAAGGAAAGGCTACATTCAATGGCAGAAAAAATTGATTTAACCACATAAAATGTTACAAGCAAAAATCAGAGGTTAGAAGTAGAGTTGAAATGCAAACCATTACCTCCATTATCCAAAACAGGCTGTTTATTTACAGCAAGAAACTGCAGAAATGACTTGGCTTAATTGTAATTAAAACCTTTTGGTATCTTTAGAGCACCAGAAGTGTTCCACGCAAAGGTAGCGGGGCCGTGAGATGCTACGACTTAGAACAAGGACATCTTGGGCTTCAACGAGAACAAAACAAAGCCCTGACAAACAAGATATTAGCTAAAAACAATTCCGACTATGGTTTGTAATTGAATTTGTAAAAGGCCATTCAGCAAAACTAGAGCTAAACTATTCGCAACATGTATTAGCTGAAAGAAGCATTTCAAGTGAGAAAGGATCATCCATCTGCTGGGGGTGACACAGAAGCTGTCTGAGCTCTGTGTGCCTGCCTGTGCACCCAAGCCAGCATCACACAGCCCTCACTCCTCCCTGGGACACCTCTGGGTCTTTAGCACTATAGACTCCAAAGCCCAGCTGATCTTTCTAGGGCGTCAGCTAAGGCTCAGAAACAGAGACTTTCCCATCCCATCCCATCCCATCCCATCCCATCCCATCCCATCCCATCCCATCCCATCCCATCCCATCCCATCCCATCCCATCCCATCCATCCCGTCCCATCCCATCCTGTCCCATCTATCCCGTCCCGTCCCGTCCCGTCCCATCCCATCCCATCCCATCCCATCCCATCCCATCCCATCCCATCCCATCCCATCTATCCCATCCCATCCCATCCCATCCCGTCCCATCCAGTCCCATCCCGTCCCATCCCATTCCATCTATCCCATCCCATCCCAACCCACCTTTTCTACCCATCCCATCCATTCCATCCCACCCATTCCATCTAAAGACTGATGCCAGAGCTGTGTGTTTCCATTGTGTTCCACAGTGAGCCCCAATTCATGCAGATTTTGAGGCTGGACCATAGTGTTTTTCCACCTGCAACAAGGCAAGCCAGGTCCAGAACTCCCTCAGGAGCCTGGGAAGTAAGGGAAGGAGGCATGGATGTCATCCTAGAAACTTCTCGTATAATAAGGCCAAGGAAAATGTTCAAATACAACAATTTAGTTGTAGTCAGAGCGGGTCAGCATGCACTTAGGCTGAGAGACATCACTCCCTGAGTCTAAAAATTGTGTGCCTTAACCACGCATCATTTTCTTCCAACGTTTGCAAAGACAAACCTGACAGTTGAGCAGCTCTACCCAACTGCATGCAATGGAGAGGAGAGGTGCTGCAGCTGTGCAGACCAAGGAGGTATGCTCAACAACATGGCTTGTGCTAACACCATGCCCTCTTTACCTTGTCTGCAGTATATGTTTCCTCTGGCTTGGTCTGCATGGTACACGGTACAAGTTGGGTAAAACATAAGTATGCTGACTGCATCCACACATTAAGCCAAGACAAAGCTTCAGCTGGGGCTCTATCCAATTCTTTGGCAAATCAAGGATGGGAAAGGACACGCGGATGGCTTGTTCACTAACCCACACTCTCCCTGCCAAAGAACTGTGCCAGAAGTTATCAAGAAAGCCGCAAAATGAAAGCATGATACGCTGTGGTAATTATGTGTGCTTGGATATAGTTTTTTAACAAGCATTCTGCCTTTTGGTAAATATTCTTTAGCAACTCTGTTGTCCCATTGCAGTGCACTTGGCTGCAAAAGCAATCTCCTCGTCCTTGTTAACACTGTCAGTGCCACTCCTTGCCAGCTACAGGAGGGCTGGAAATAGCTGGGGTGTTTGGAGGGACCAAGAGGAGCTGAGCTCAGTGACACCAGTGAGCATTCAGTGCCTTTTCGAAGGGGGCAATGATAACATCACCCAGTGGTTACTCACAAGACAAAATTCCTTTCAGATCCCTCCAGCAGAGAGACATCTCTTGGATGTGCCACCAGCATCTGTCACTGTCCCTGTACCAACCACGCAGTTTGCAACACAGCTTTGAAAAACTCCTTCCCTTGCATAGTAAGAGTCATCTGTTTGAATAAATACACAAACCAGTTGACTGGAGGCATGTAAATATTTACAGGGCGTGCTCAAGGAGGGCCAGAAACCAATACATCACCTGAAAGAAGAATACATGCTCAGCGACCGTAAAGACCTGAGCTTACATTTGCCCTGAGCAATTACAGTTAAGTAACTGCAATACAAGCACATATTTAAGCACTTATGCAAGGAAAAGGGGGCTGATGACCTCGATTATATTTGCATTGTGTTTCCTGTTGTTAGCACTTCCTTGGCGGAATGACTGCAATACATCTTGGGCTCCAATCTCATCTGCCAGCTCCATGAGGCTGCAGCCAGTCACTGGGGAGGCCCAAAAATGCTTAGCAGTTGAGCTGTATTTCTTCCTGAGCTCCTTTCTTCTCCTATCCTATCTCAGATGTTACTCATGTCCCCATGCTGCCATGCAGAGGGGCTCAGCAGGAAGAAATTCATCCCAGACCTCCCCTGAACATCACACACATCAGGTGGGCAATCATTGCACTGTCTCACTGCACTGTCCCATGGCCTGCCAGGTGGCTGTGCTGCAATGGCATGTTTCTGAATAGTTTGATTGCTGTTATTTAACAACATCATTTTTCAAGCTCGGGACTCCGTGCAGCTATGCATCCCACAAATATTAAGTTCTGGAAGGGGAACTTGGAGTGATGGAGCGCATCCAGAGTAGCGCCACAAAAATGATCCCATGGATGGAAC
The DNA here is from genome assembly GCF_987193195.1 of Phasianus colchicus. Taxonomy (NCBI): domain Eukaryota; kingdom Metazoa; phylum Chordata; class Aves; order Galliformes; family Phasianidae; genus Phasianus; species Phasianus colchicus. Next base: position 5,115,897 of record NC_143445.1, read on the forward strand.
AGTTCTCCTACAAGGTCAGGCTGAGAGCTAGGGCTGTGCAGCATGGAGAGGAGAAGGCTCTGGGGAGACATGAGAGCAGCCTGCCAGTATCTAGAGGGGGGCTGTAAGAATAGACAGACTCTTCAGCAGAGTCTGATACGATAGGACAAGGGGAAATGGTTTCAAACTAAAGGAGGGGAGGTTTAGAATGGACATAAGGAAGAAGTTTTTTATACAAAGGATAGTGAGGCACTGGCACGGGTTGTCCAGAGTTGGCAGATGCCCAATCCCTGGAGACACCAAAGGTGAGGCTGGACAGGGCACCTGATGGAGGTGTCCCCATTCATTGCAGGGAAGTTGGACTAGACAACATTAAAAGGTCCACCTCAATTCAAATAATTCTATGATAATTAAGGTGGTGTTTCCTCCTGCATGGGCATGGGGCAAAGGTTCCTTGTTACGTAGAGTTTTCATGATATTTTGCATGCTTCATTCAGCACACAGTACACCTGGGCTGGGAATGGTAAGGTGGTAAGGGAGAAAAGAAGAAAAAAAAACAAAACTCCTGTGGAATAAGCTTCCCTAATTCTTGGAACGTGGAGGTTTATATATATTTTAATGGCTTTTTTCTGTGTAATGTAACTGGAGAACTTGGTTGCAGCAATATCTTGGGGCAATGAATCCCCTAAGCTATGTAAGAATTGCTCACAAAAGTGTATTTTTATCAGTTTCAGTTCTGTTGCCTTTCAAGTTTATTCAGTGTCCCTTTGAATGAGACACTCTTGTAATTGTCTAAAAAAAAATGTGATTGCCTGCTTGACCTTCTTTATGCCATTTATTACAGTCATTTCATTTCCTATTCATTCTCTCCCGGGAAAAAAAAAACAAAAAACAACAAACCAGAGACAATATCATCACTCTAGCCACACTTGGAAGTATTTGTATTGCCTGCCTTGAAGCCTTTGTTGTTTCCTTGCTTCCTTTTGGATGTGGCACAATCTGAACTTCACACCAGCTTCAATGTGGGAGCAGGATCTCACTTGAGAATAGCGTCAGCTTCTTCTACTTTTATGGTTTGGGGTCATATTGCAGTTGTAGCTTCTCACTCTTTTAGTCAAGAGGAAAGGAATAGAGAATAAAGCCACTGTGAGACACCAGCTTGCCCACAGTCCACTGCCATTATCTAATCCTTGCTAATCCTAATGTCACTCAGTAGCTCCATGTCCAGCCTCCATGTTCTTCTGAGTCCTCTGCAGGTTTGTGATGTCCAGAGCTGATCATCCTACTTAATTACAGGACACTTGCAAAGCCAGATAATGACCAAGATAATGACTTGCTCCAGAATCCAACTCTGTAGTAACAGTGAGACTCAAGCACTTACTGCAACCTTTCACCTCTCAGTAGAATTGGCTCTTGACCCATCACTGCAGGATACCTTAGCCACTGAATGGACTCCTGATGTGATATACTGAAATATTTCAGCTTCAGGATTTTTCCTTCATGATATATGGTTTCCCTTCTATTTTTTCAATGGAGTTTCTCAATACTTATCTGGTCGTTGTTCTGACTTACCCATTGCCACCAAGCTCAGACCTGCCAGGTAGCCATTCCCAGCCTTCCAGTCTCTCCAAGCTCCGTTCAACGGGGATTGTACAACAGTTCCCCAGGCCTGGAGCAAACACAGCACCCATCCCACATACAGACAACCATGTGTCCCAGCACAACAGCATCACTGCACTCTACCACGTCATTCACAAGCTGGCCCTGCTTCGTTGTCTTGATAAGTTCCACACAGAGATAGAATTTCTTCCTGGTGTTGGGCGGGCTGTCAATGAATGGGATGAAGCAGCAATGAATTACCAGCCTTCTGCGGGGGAATATGGGATGGGATGTGGTCCAAGACCTGCCAAAGCTCTTCCCCAGTTATTCTAAGGTTTTGCTGTTCAATGACAGGCACAAAGCCCCTCCTTTAGGCTGGATGCATTCTCCCTGCAGCGCTGGGGGCTTTTCCCAGCCTAAGAATGAGAGACTGGGACTCGGAAGAGGTAATCTTTTAGAACATAAATGGCCAGGCTGATTTACTTCCAAACACAAACAACAACAAAACAGAACAACAACAACAACAAAAACCTGCTGTTGGGCAGGGAACTCGTCTGCCAAGTTTCAACAGACCAAAATTTTACAGCAAAGTTACAACCACTTTAAATACCATTGTTAGCTTATTATGGAAAAGCTGGCAGACCGTCAGCTTAAAAATGCTCCTCCGAGTGGTGTTTCACCATGATACATACCCCATGTGAGTCAAAGATCCACACGATAAAATCTGGATCCCCATGAAAAATTATACAAAAAAAAAAAAAAAGATCCTTGGCCGCATCCCCAGTGATTTGCCCAGCTCTTGGATGTTTCCAGAGTTTTCTCCAGTAGCTCACTCCCCTCCACCAGTCACCTCCCTCCAGAAGCATCCTGCCAGAGCCACGCTTATTGCCTCCCAGTGCTGGGAAATTCCCTTCTCAAGCACAACATGAGAAGAGGAACAACAAAAGTCTTGAGCTGAGCTTGAAGAGATAATCTCTGATAAGTAACAAAAAAAAAGAATACTAAGATTATAGTCAAGGGACCAAACTGGAAAGCAGCACTGAAGTGCCTAAAGCCCTGACACTGACAGCAACAAGGAGACATCTCAATAAATTACTGAAAATGTTTGTTACTACTTGCTTCTCCTTGGAAGGTTGCAGAAGAGAGGACAGATCTCAGCCTCTATGTTGGATGACCCTTCCGAGGAGCGTGGGAGTGCTAAATTCTGTCAGTGCTTTATTAAAAGTCACAAAATGGAACCACAGAATGGCTTTGGTTGGAAGGGATCTCAAAGACTGACCGTTTGGATGATTTCTCCTGAGGACACCAAAGCAAAGCCAACCCCCCAGCAAGACATCTCTGTGGGAAACCTTGGCCAACACAACAAAATCCAGTGGGGCGTGGGGTGCAGAAAAAGGAAATCTGATGATGTGTGCATGGACCAGCTTCAGCCCTCTATGATGTTGCTCTTTGCCATTTTACATGTCCCTCTCCCCAGCTTTGAGATTAAGTGGGATGGAGCCTCCCATGCCATCCAAGTTGGAGGGGAGCAGGGAGGTGAAGAAGAGCCACAGCCTCATTTCTCCTCCCCAGAGTCTGAGCCGGGATGCAGCATCACAAAACACACACATTTCAGAGATGCTGTTGGGGTGCAGCTTCTGACCACCTCGTTCTGCAAGTTCACATGGAGCTGAGAGAGCTGTGGTAAGCCCCGTGCTTCGTTTGCATTCATTTTCTTCCCAAACTCTCATTACCCAAAAGAGAAAGAGAGAGGGAGAGTGAGTGCATTCAAGTGGAAATGGTTGGAGTGCACTTAGAGGAATTTAGCCAAAAGGAAAAGGATAGATGATGGTGGCTTTTTTTTTTTTTTTTAAATTTTTTTTTTATTCTCTCCAAAAAAAAAAAAAAAAAAAAAAAAAAAAATCCTCCAGAACTTAAAACTGTTTTAATCAGCTGAAAAACATACGTGGGCTTTACAGCTCTGAGACAGCTTGCACAGGCTCTGATAAATGCCTATCGCTCATTTGCATACGCTAACAGCTACACTTTAATCAGCCTCCTAATCCCTGATGATATTAATGAATTTTTTTTATGCTCTCTCTCTCTCTCTTCCCCCCTCCCACCCCCCCCTTTTTTTTTTTTTTTTTTTTTTTTTTAGTATCATGTTTGCTAATTCAAAACCGATCAGCGGCTTCTGTGTGCCTTTTTTTATGCAGGAAATAATGGGTGAGCTTGGTACTCCTGTTATCCTGCTCTCACAAATAATTAAGACTACAAAGGGTACAAATCAGTCTGAATGCACGGCACAAAGGCTCAAGCTATGCAAAGGTCTTTTTCTCTCTCTCTCCTCTCTCTCTCTTTCTCTCTTTTCATTTATTCCCTTCTTCAGACAAGAGGTGGCTCAGGAAGATACTTAGCAAAGAAATGAACCGGTCACTCCCAAAATGAAAGAGTTTCCCAACCATTTTAAATGCTCCCGATCCGCATTTGGACTTCATTCCTTTTTCGTGTTCACTCACACTGTCACTTGGCGCGTCCTGCTTTTGGGAAGGAAACAAATGCCTGTTGGAAAAGTCATTGAAAATCTGCACCTTTGTTTTGGTGGGTTTGCTTTGCTCTTTGGGAGGGCTTGGCATGGCAAAACGCCCCAAATTCTGAAGGATGTAGGCCTGGAGAGGTATTTTTTACAGGGAAAAGGAGCGGCAGACCAGCTGAATCCATTGGGTATGGAAAAGAAACACTGCGTAAGTCCAACAAGTGTAGGGGAATTGATCCAAATTCCTACCAAAGACCTCTTGCAAGCTCCCAGACCACCAGGCAATGGTTCCCTCTTGTGGCCAAGGTCAACTGGTAGATCCAGCTGCTGCCTGCACGCAGATCCTGCCCTTCTCCGCTCCCACCCTTGGGTGCAGCCAAGAAGACTGAAGCTTGCATCAGACCCACAGCAAGTTGTCTCTCAACACAGTAGAGTGATTGCTTTCCAAGAGATCCCTCCTTTGGAGCACCTTGTCAAAGAATCATAGAACCATAGAACAGCTTGGTTTGGAAGGGACCTCAAAGATCATCCAGTTCCAACCCACTGCCACGGACAGGGTTGCCAACCACTAGGTGTCATCTTGAAATTGAGTATGAAAGTAGAATTTCTGGATGCTTCTGGAATTAGCAGGCATCGTGAGACTCATTGCTCTGCAGACCAACAGATGGCCAACAAAAGCATTACAAAGTCTGGTTTGGGAGGAACACATACAGACCAATATGGTGGAGCAAACAGAGAAGAATCTCAGAAATGTTCTCCCTCAGTATTTAGTGACAAAGGACTGATGTGAAACCACCAGCCCTATCTTTGACAACTACCCCAATAATTCAGTAAGCACCACGTCAAGTCACACTGGAGCAGAGGGACAAAACAACAGCAGATCCTGAGTGGGTGACAAAACCAGGCTTTATGGAGTGCGTAGAGAAACCAGCTGACTGGGTTAACAGCAATTAGGAGTTTTCATTAAAGCGATCAAAATAAGGATTTGCATAGACCCCCCCAAAAATGGCACAGCATCAAAAGAAAACCTGCAGGCATGTTTGAAGTGCGCGAGTCTAGACTTGTGAATTCAAGAGGATTTTCACATTAGGAAGCTGGGAAAGGTTGATACAAAAGATGCATTCTTAGTCATGCGTTGGGAAGATGCAAGCAAACTTCTCTGAAAGGTCATCTCAGCACTTACATCCTTGAGGTCCCGGCCAACCCAACCCATTCTCTGGTTGGGTTTCTATGATCTTGCCCAGTGAGGTTGGAAAGAAACACTGACAGATGATCTGATGTTTGGGATGACCATGAGCATCAAGAAAACATAGAAGGACTTAGGTTCTTTAGTGGAGCTTTTGCTGTTAGCCAGATGAGAGCAGATGAATCAAGTCAGGTACAGATTCTCGGTAGCAAAACAGCTTGCCAGGTCCAGGAAGAGCTCAGATGGTCTTTGAAAACCTCAGGCCAGGAAGCTGCTGGTGATTCATGGGAATGTCAGTGCAGGTTTTCTGGGCAATATTAGTGTTGCAGCAATGACAGAAGGTGAGTCAGTGACCGAAACCCTCGCACAAGGCTTGGTACAATTACATAAAGATCTCCCTCTGAAAAGGAGTTCTGGTCAACTAATCTCTCATGTCTTACAGTGAAGAGGCACTGATGAATTGCAGAAAGTCCAGAACAGCCCAAAGATAACTGGAAATAGAATAAGGTTTGTTGTAAAGAGAAACTGTCAGAGAAACATCAACGCTGGAACGTTTTGAGGTTAACAGGGAGCTTAAGACCCCAGCAGATGCAAAGTCATTTTGGTCAGTGGCTGCCTTGCAAGATGATATCTGAGCCACTGTCTAAAACATACCAAAACTATGCTTGCACTGAAAAAGAAATACTGGCAATTGTTTTAGATCATGAGCGTTTTCATGAATATGTTTATGGGTAGAATTCAATCAAGGTAGAAAGAGACCATAAAGCACTAGGAGCCATAGAGCAAAATCCATTGTACAATGAGCCACCTGGACTTCAGAAAAATGTAATGAAATTGCAAAAGTACTCATTAAATGTGAAATACAGGCCCAGTAAGGAGCTTAGCAGATACGCTTTCAAGAACACCTATAAATAATGAAAGCAATGAACTGCAGGAAGAGGAGTTTGAAGTAAATATGAGTCAAGTACTACCCATGTCTGAAATGAAATTTGACAAGTTCAAACAAGTAACACAAAATGACCCAAGTTGACAACAGTTTGGGGAAAGTAATTCTACACAGATGACCAAAGGAAATATCGAGCCAGTGCTGAGCATAAAAACTTATTGGGACTGGAGATATGAAATTGCAGCAGTTGATGGAATTGTGCACAAAGAACATCCTGTCATAACACAATATCGGCACGAGGTCAGAAATGCTAAGTGTTTTTCAGAGACAGAATCCTGTGGGTTACTGCGAGGAGAAAAGGGCTGTGAGGGCCTCAGGTCTGAATGCCACCATCAAAGGGAAGCGTGGTGCCTTCCATACATTCAGCAGCCGTGCTGAG